>NW_027210878.1:82500-170000 GCF_029030835.1 Brachyistius frenatus
GTGTTTCTTTCAACTCTACACTTGTATAATATTATAGTATTTAATCTACACTGATATTGTTTAGAATTCATAATTTCAATAATTATTTTTATTATTTTATAAAACATTGTGATTTTTAATAACCAGTGCACTCTGAGGACCAGACAACAGACCTGCTGTGATAATTTGGCTTGAAACGATTTGGTGTAAAACAAAGACGTTTCAGTTTACTTTTACTTTCTAAAAATTGTTAATTAGTTCCTTAAAAGTGTTTCTGAGATTGTTGGAGTGACTTTAGCTAACAACACCGAGATAACTGATGGACACATTTTATTCACTTTGGATTTGATGACAGAAGTTGAATGGGAGTCTATGGAGCCGGAGGCTTTTTGGAGCCGACCTCTAGTGGCACTCGCTGGTATTGCAGCTGAAGACACTTCTGGATCAGAACCATTTTACAGACCTGAAGCTACGAACTCTTTTATGAACAGTCTGCAGGAAAAAATACTGCAAGTTTGTTAACATGGATGTAAAAATATATAAAGAGAACTGAACACTACAGCACCACTCAGCTGGAAGTTCCCAGTGGCCACTTGCAGTACTGCAACAAAAGAAATCTCCAGGAGGCAAACCTCAAAGCTAAAAAAAATGTCTTGGCTCATGTGCCAAGTGAGCAGGACCCATCCATGATTCCAGTATGTAAAAGATTCTCAAGTTTATTTTTCTCAAGCATTAATTTTAAAAATGTTGTGTTACGTTTGTACCTTCCATAAGAAGGAAGCTGTACTGAATCATTATTTTACTTTTTCAGCGTAACTCTTCTGTCATTGCTGATACTGGTCAGAGATTGAATGTGATGATCATGCTGACTGCTCTGAATGTTTACAATTTCATGCACGATTGGAGCAATTCTGCAGAAAAAAAAAAACGTACCACTCAGCGGCTTTGCATCATCGCAGACTGTCCCTGGACCACCTGGAAGAGCTACCAAAAAAAAAAAAAGAGGGAAAATGAGGCTGAAAACAACAAAAACCCGTATTAAAAAAGAAGAGGAACTAAAAAACAATAAATCATCGTGTAAAATAAAGATTAAAACCAGTAAAAAACAAGCGTATGGCCCAATACTATCTACTACAGATGTCACGTGATTTATGGGATCTGGATTTCAATAACATGCAGATCAGCAATCAACGCCAAGGTCAATTAGTGCAGATTTTCATTTAAAAAACATCTGGACAAAGAGGGTTTGATGTGAGGAGACCCTCAACTTGTCTCGATGTGTTTCCTCCAGTGCATTCGAAAGGCCACGCCCCTTATTTTACTTGTAAATTCTTCTCCAAAAGGCCATAAAGCCACGACTACTTTAAAAGTTAACTTTTACTGTAATCATATAAATATTAGGATGGCAACAAACAAAAATAATTAGAAAAAGAAATAAAATTAGGTGAAGACAAATGCTGTGTTCCAGATGTTCTATTAGTGTTCCACATGTTGTATTAGTGTTCCAGATGTTCTATTAGTGTTCCACATGTTGTATTAGTGTTCCAGATGTTCTATTAGTGTTCCAGATGTTCTACTTGTGTTCCAGATGTTCTATTATTGTTCCAGATGTTGTACTTGTGTTCCAGATGTTCTATTAGTGTTCCAAAGTTGTACTTGTGTTCCAGATGTTCTACTAGTGTTCCAGATGTTCTATTAGTGTTCCAGATGTTCTATTAGTGTCCCAGATGTTCTACTGGTGTTCCAGATGTTCTTAGTGTTCCAGATGTTCTATTCGTGTTCCAGATGTTCTACTTGTGTTCCAGATGTTCTGATTGTGTTCCAGATGTCCGACTAGTGTTGCAGATGTTCTACTGGTGTTCCAGATGTTCTACTAGTCTTCCAGATGTTTGACTAGTGTTCCAGATGTTCTATTAGTGTTCCAGATGTTCTATTTCTGTTCCAAATGTTGTACTTGTGTTCCAGATATTATATTAGTGTTCCAGATGTTCTACTTGTGTTCCAGATGTTCTGCTTGTGTTCCAGATGTTCTGCTTGTGTTCCAAATGTTCTACTAGTGTTCCATATGTTCTATTAGTGTTCCAGATGTTCTATTAAGTGTTCTAGATGTTGTACCTGTGTTCCAGATGTTCTATTAGTGTTCCAGATGTTGTACTTGTGTTCCAGATGTTCTACTAGTGTTCCAGATGTTCTATTAGTGTTCCAGACGTTCTACTGTTGTTCCAGATGTTCTGCTTGTGTTCCAGATGTTCTATTAGTGTGTTCCAGATGTTCTATTAGTGTTCCAGATGTTGTACTTGTGTTCCAGATGTTCTACTAGTGTTCCAGATGTTCTATTAGTGTTCCAGACGTTCTACTGTTGTTCCAGATGTTCTGCTTGTGTTCCAGATGTTCTATTAGTGTTCCAGATGTTGTACTTGTGTTCCAGATGTTCTACTAGTGTTCCAGATGTTCTATTAGTGTTCCAGATGTTCTACTGGTGTTCCAGATGTTCTATTAGTGTTCCAGATGTTCTATTAGTGTTCCACATGTTGTATTAGTGTTCCAGATGTTCTATTAGTGTTCCAGATGTTCTATTCGTGTTCCAGATGTTATATTACTGTTCCAGATGTTCTACTTGTATTCCAGATGTTCTGATTGTGTTCCAGATGTCCGACTAGTGTTGCAGATGTTCTACTGGTGTTCCAGATGTTCTACTAGTCTTCCAGATGTTCGACTAGTGTTCCAGATGTTCTACTTGTGTTCCAGATGTTCTATTAGTGTTCCAAATGTTTTACTTGTGTTCCAGATATTATATTAGTGTTCCAGATGTTCTACTGTTGTTCCAGATGTTGTACTTGTGTTCCAGATGTTATGCTTGTGATCCAGATGTTCTGCGTGTGTTCCAGATGTTCTGCTTATGTTCAAGATGTTCTGCTTGTGTTCCAGATGTTCTGCTTGTGTTCCAGATGTTCAACTAGTGTTCCAGATGTTCTATTAGTGTTCCAGATGTTGCACTTGTGTTCCAGATGTTCGACTAGTGTTCCAGCTGTTCTACTTGTGTTCCAGATGTTGTATTAGTGTTCCAGATGTTCTACTTGTGTTCCCGATGTTCTATTAGTGTTCCAGATGTTCTACTTGTGTTCCAGATGTTCTACTAGTGTTCCAGATGTTCTACTGGTGTTCCAGATGTTCTACTAGTGTTCCAGATGTTCGACTAGTGTTCCAGATGTTCTACTTGTGTTCCAGATGTTCTATTACTGTCCCAGATGTTGTACTAGTGTTCCAGATGTTGTACTAGTGTTCCAGATGTTCTACTTGTGTTCCAGATGTAATCTAGATGTGATCGAAGTAAGTGTGTGAGGAAGCTGCAGCTGTTCCTGAACACAACATGTTTCTTTTCCACTGCTGCTGCTGGACAGAAGAATCAGTGTGTTTACTGAGTGTTAAACAGAGGACACAAAAACACACTGATTTCTGGGTAAAATAATTAAAGATATTTTGGAGGGTGATGTGGTCACATGATGAGGTCATTTCCTGTCAGTGCACAACACTAACCTCCTGCTCTACAGAGTCCTGAAATGGAGGAGCACTATTAGTTAGTGTACGGAGGGAAGTTTGTCACCTGGAATACAGCAAACGTTGTGACTGGACTCTGGTGAGATAGCAGGAGCTCAAACTGAACGAATGACTGGAAGCGATGTCTCGCTTTTTAATGTCAACACAGCAGAGCTAATGTCAAGACATGATATTGTTGAATAGTCAAATCTATTTATAGCAATGCATATATAAAAAACCTGATTATACATTTCACATGTAAAGTATTGGACCTAAAATGTTACGAGAAACTGCGTCAGAAATAAATGCGATGGAGTAAAACAGAAATGTAGAAGGATGGAAGTTTAAAGTAGCAGGACATAAGTAAAGTACAAGTACTTCTGATACTTTACTCTGATTGTACTAAACTAGAATAACTTCTAATATCTGACTGATCACATTTCAATGAGCTCCTGTTGACATTAAATTCACCAGCGCTGCTGTTGGTCGTGAAAATGGAATGAAAAAGAAAACAGAACTTGGAGATGATTTCTGCAGAAGAAGCAGCAACGGTTTCAAACTCGCTGATTCTTGGTCGTTTTCAGGGTTCGTTCATCTAAGTTGTTCTTTGTCATATCTTCACGCTGTAATTCAGTTTTTTTACAAAGTATAAAAGGCAACAGAAATATAATTTGCATTTATATGCTTCAATGTTAAATGCCAATAAATGGTTCTTCCTCCTCATCAGGTGTTTGTACATTATTCAAATTATTATTCAATTGTTAATGCACTTATTTATATAATAATTTCACGTTCACTAAAAATGTCATGATTGTGACATCAAAGAGGATTTAAAGTGATTGTTCCCTGGTTTAGTTAAACCGAGGTTTGCAGGTTGCACTGATCTGTCGTCTGTTCCGCTCTTATCCGCAACGTGACGTGACGGCGTCCGTCTCCTCGCGCGTTTTTCCACCGGGCTCCGAGGAGGACTTCACCGGAGGACTTCACCGGAGGACCACCGGGCTCCGAGGAGTACTTCACCGGAGGACTTCACCGGAGGACCACCGGAGGTCCACCGGAGGTCCAACGGGCTCCGAGGAGGACTTCACCGGAGGACTTCACCGGAGGACCACCGGAGGTCCACCGGAGGTCCAACGGGCTCCGAGGAGGACTTCACCGGAGGACTTCACCGGAGGTCCACCGGGCTCCGAGGAGGACTTCACCGGAGGACTTCACCGGAGGTCCACCGGGCTCCGAGGAGGACTTCACCGGAGGACTTCACCGGAGGTCCAACGGGCTCCGAGGAGGACTTCACCGGAGGACTTCACCGGAGGACCACCGGAGGTCCACCGGGCTCCGAGGAGGACTTCACCGGAGGTCCACCGGGAACTGTGTGTTCCGCGCATCTCCGGAGAGCACAACTTTACTGAACTCACCCTCCGACAGCGTGACGGTGGCGGCGGCGTTGACCGTGACCGGTAACGGGATCTCCGCGTCCGAGTCCCCGGTCGGCAGGCTGATGATGGTGGCCTCCCCCAGGAGGTTACAGATCCGCTGCTGCATGGCCGTGAGGATGACGGGAACCGGAGTGCCGTCGGCGGACGTCCCTTCTATGGCAGCCCGCGCCTGGGCCACTTTCCGCCGGACCTCCGTCTTCATGTCGGACCACTTCTTCTTGACCTCGGGCAGCTCCCTCGGACAGGTGGTGACAGCGTTCACCTTCTTCAGGATGTCCACCCACGCGTTGTTCTTGGCCATGTGGGTGACTCCGGCGTTGAAGTGGTTCACTAGTGTGTGCTTTTGTTTCTCTATTTCTTCTACAATAATTTCCACCTCTCTCTCCGAAAAATTCATTTTTCTTTTTTTGGCGGCCGATGCCATAACCGTAAAGAAAAGCCCTCTTTAGGAGGTATAATTGTGCGTATTGTACGCAAAAGTAGTGGATTTCCTGAGTGGATGTGCGCGACGTAATGGCTTCCAGAATCGGCTTCTTCTTCCGACTAACAACGCAAACGTTAGCGGGCCATGGAGCCCCGCCCACTGCACCCCCATTGGCTGGAAGTCTCGTGGTTGATGCCGTATTCTCTGTTACTATTGGACTAACCGCACGCCAATCCCTCAACCAGCCAAACAAACTATGTACTTACTAACTATGTGAGCTCACTTCCAGCAGGACTTTAAACCTTTAAAGTTCGCCAGTACTTTCTCCAACAGAAGTGGTGTTTTCATTTTATTTTAATTTTGTGTCAACATGTCAATAACAAAAATATGCAGGTTATCCAACAGCAGGAAGTTAGAAAACCAAAACCACAAACACATGCAATAATTCAAAAATACAAGGCTCCAAAAACAGCCCATGATGTATTCATAGTGAGGGTGAAAGAAAGAAAAACAAAGAAAAAACATCAAATATGAACAAAATGCCATGAAAACTGCATTCTGTAAAACATAGGAGTGTTTTTTAAAAACATGTTAGCTGAGAAAACATCAACTAACAGCTTGAAATCATTTCACACCAGCTGAAAAGCTTGTAGTGATCTTTAAACGACTACTTTAGCATGGTGCAAAAAGTTGAGAGATTTAAGATGTTTCTTATCCATCACATGAACGAACCCGTCCGATTCAATACAACTGAAAGAGCATCTTTGCTCAGCATCATGGAGTCAGACTGATATCACAGGAGACACCGAGGCTGAATTCTGTGAAACAACTGGCAAGTTCTCCGAGACGATGGAACAACTTACCCGACGAATACCTTTTCAAGCGGACCGGGAAGACGTGCTGCCGTTTTACAGACGATAGCTTTCTTTTTCTTTGTTTTGCACTTCTATGAAGTTGATGTCAAAACTGCTCGTGATATTTTCAAGCATCCTCGTTCTACTTTTAACCCTAAAACGAACACAGCTGCAGGTTCCTGCCATCACACGTCTTTAGTTTCCTGAACGCTTCAACACAGCAATCAGAGCAACTGCTCCTGAAATGCAGCTCCATTTGTGCACCGACTCCTGAGTGCTGGAACGCTTTGTTGTTTTTATGTGAAGACTATTTTTACTTCAACCTCCCTATTTATGGCACATACATGTACGTTTCTTATGTTGTTTTGCCCAAAATGCGGAATTCTATCAAATGCAGCAACACTTGCCCAAAAATAATTTCTCCATGTGGACAATAAAGTATATCGTATCGTTAATCACAAGGAAGGTCTAAATTTAGTCCAAAACTTGGACCAAATCTGCTGCTCTGCGCCAACAAAGACTTTCATCCAAACTTTATTGGAGCCGATTCACACGGTGGGAAAGTCGTCACGTACATTCGCTTACGTACTGTAAGCAAGTACAATTCTGAAGGACTCTTAATTTCCTCTCTACTTCCTCTGCCCTCCAGTTCAGAGGGACATTTAGCAGCACATTCGTGATGTCTGAGTTGTTCCCTCTTTGCTGGGAGCTCGTCATGTCGAGGTCCGTCAGGCGAGCAGCTTACATGGCAACCTGCAAAGCGCTTTGAGAACTTTAATAGTGGGTCAGACAATAGTGTGAAACATTAAATGCCTCTTTTGTTAAGAAATAGTCCAAAGCACAAAACTATCAAAGATCAACTAATTTAAATAAATCATCACATCTGAGAAGCTGACATCCTCAAATTTGAGGTATTTTTTCAAGACGAATCACCAACACGCTCGTGAAGAAGAGCCGTGAATGTCTTTGGACGCCGGCCTGTTGTCCTCGGGGGTCTGGAGGTCTGCTGGGAAGTCAACAGGACGTCTCCTCAAGTTCACAGGCTTCATTCTGGAAAGATGATTGTGTTACGATGGCCAGACGTGAGCGTCCTTTAAAACACTATCCATGTTTTAGATTAAGATGTTTAAAACAATGGTCAACACAGTTTCAGTGTATACATTTTTAATTGACTTTTTTTTTTTTTTTCAAAGATACGAGCAGACCTCATCTTTCATTTAAGCTTCTTTTTTTTCATCTTGACCATGTGGATATAAAAAACAAGTAAGTGTAGTTTATTTTGTACTGAAAGTGAAATTCATGTTTTTCCGTTAGCAGTGAGGTTTCATACCAGTCCAGTAACTTTCAGCAGACAACGATGGCACGTGTTCCACTCCCATAATGCAAAGATAAGTTAAGGCCCATTTAAATAAGACTTCCAATGTAAAACAGAGGACATTGAATTTGATTGGCAGATCAATGAATCCCTCTGATGCCAACGCAGGTGTTGGAATATTTACACATCTACAACAGACGACATGAACACATCATGAAGTACCGACGAAGTAAAAGTAGAAACTGCAAAAGGGTTTTCATTTTAAAACAATTGTGATCAGTAATTATCAAGTGTTGCAAATAGAAATGGTAAAAGCCAGAAAACTCCTAATTGGTGCCTATTAATCTGCAGCTTCTGTATAAATGTGACATTATGTAATAACCAGTCGCTCCCACTCAGACTGGTGATCAGTGATGACTGAAGCATTCACCCCGTCCCAGTCTGACCAACTGCGCTCCCATCGCGGTGTCCATGAACGTCCTGTCTGCAGCTCACGGAAACACAGTTTGGCTTCAAGTAAGACCAAAGTCAGGAGCTCGCCCTCCTCTGGAAGGCTCTCGGTGAACCTGGAGCTGCCGCGTTCCAAACTAGTGGAGCAGGAAACCTCCGGAGACGCCGCCGGTGGCCGAGGGTGCAGCTGATCCCACTCAGGGAAACACCTGAAGTCCAAAGAAAGCTAAAACCTCCAAACCTTCATCTGTGCCGACCGAACGATTTCTCTCCCAGCAGTGGAAATGTGAGGTCAGCGCCCGTCTACCATCTCAACGCTCTCCATTCCCTCGTCACACGCTGCCGTTTACTTGGAGGAAGCTGGGTCCAGGTGTTTCAGGACTCCTCCCACCAGGTGGAGGCTTCCCGTGATGAGGACGTGGATCTCGGCCGCTTCGCAGAGAGGAGCGGCTTTAGCCGTGATGCTGGCTTTAACCGGTAGGACTCTCTGGGCCGGGTCGGCCAGCACGGAGTCTCTACCCTGGGTGATCCACTGGAGGGCGCTGAGGATGCAGGGGAACACCAGGGTGTCCGGCTTCCTGTCCGGGACCAGCCTTCCCTCGATGAGCAGCTGGGTGGTGTTCCCCTGATCGTTATGGAGACGCCAGCTCCTCTTGTTGTCCAAGCAACGAGTCAGCATGTTCTCCACCGACACATTGAAGTTCTGCTGGTCTGGGAAGGAATGAAAGACAAGATGAAGACCAAGAAGCAGAGACTTCCGAGAGCTGCTCTCAGCGTCCGTGGAGTTTCTGGGTTCGTTCAGGCGCTGCTTTAATCTGAACGCTGGAACACACAGGGGAGTCTGCATCACTATGCAAGACGGTGTACGTTTCCATTTCTACTGTCAGGCCAGACTTTACATGGTTTGCTCAAAGATTGCTTAATTAATGCAGTTGTAGCTACATAAAGACAAAACCTGTGTTCTCAAGCCTTCCCTCCGAATCTAGCACACAATTCTCAAGAAAATTTGTAAAAGAAAATGTTAATACATCCATGTTATGTGATGTTAGGATCATCCAGATGCTGCAAACACCAAATGGATGTAGAAGTACTTAAAAAGTGGAGGTCGAAACTCAGAGTGAAGAAGAATGTAAAGAACGTGATGGAAATGTGGCGTTTTATTTGAGGAAAGTTAAAGTTGCATCAATGCTTTATTGAACATTGAAGTCGTTCCTCAGGAACGAAACTTCCATTCAAACACCAGCTTACCGACCGCTGCTTCTCCACTCAGGCTTTTTATTTTTGGTCCTGATCCCTGTCTGTTCTTAAATATGTCCGATATGATACTTATAGTCTAAACATGTCCACTCCAGTTAAAAAAAAAAGAAAAAAAAAAGCAAATGCATGTATTTCCCAAAATGTTGAACAACTCCTTTAAATAATCTGTAGCACTTTGAACTCAAACTAAAAACTGTGCTATTTAGAGAATTAGAACAAGTGTGTAAAAGTAGAAGAAGTGGTACAAACAAAGCCAACAGGCTGAATGAGCTCACCTGCGTTACAGGAAGCGATGGCTTCAGTGATGTTCGGGCAGAAAACAGCAAAGTCAAAATGAGATGGCTGAAAAGAAACACAATTAGTGACGCTCAACAAACTCTGAAATATGTCTCCAAACATCTGTAAACAACTGCTGAGAATGAATTCACAAATAAAAACCTTTGAGCATCACATTTCTGAGGAAATTAAAATTACAATTTACTAAACAAATCAAAGTTTTAACTATTTGTACTTTGATCTTATACTCAAGTTAAAAAATTTCACTTTGAACAGTAAAAGTTTTCTCTACACTACTACAACACTATACTACTACTACTACTACAACACTATACTACTACTACTACTACTACTACAACACTATACTACTACTACTACTACTACATACTACTACTACTACTACTACTACTACTACTACTACTACAACATACTACTACTACTACTACAACACTATACTACTACGGCAAAATCCATCACACAACAATAACACCGTTGGTTGTCTGTTTTCTTGTTTGTTTAAATCTTTGCACTATTGTTTAGTTAGTTTTAATTTAATTAGTCTATTTTTATCATCCACCCACCCACCCATCCATCCATCATCCACCCACCCATCCATCCATCCATCATCCACCCACCCATCCATCCATCCATCCATCCATCATCCACCCACCCATCCATCCACCCACCCATACACCCACCCATCCATCCATCCATCATCCACCCACCCACCCACCCATCCATCCATCCATCCATCATCCACCCACCCATCCACCCACCCATCCATCATCCACCCACCCACCCATCCATCCATCCATCCATCATCCACCCACCCATCCATCCATCATCCACCCACCCATCCATCCACCCACTCACCCATCCATCCACCCACCCATCCATCCATCCATCATCCACCCACCCATCCATCCACCCATCCACCCACTACACAACAGCTGTACTCACCACCAGCAGTTTCAACATGGCTGCCGAGTCTCTCTCTCCTGTAGAGTTGAAGAGTAGAACTCGGGTCACCGGGCCGCTGCAACACAAACACATCGAGGTGCCATGTCTCTTTAGCAAATGTCTCAAGTGTATAATAATAATAATAATAATAATAATAATAATAATAATAATAATAATAATAATAGAAATGAGCAGCAGGTATTAAAACTAATATGAACAGCTTCATGATGAAAACATTTTACACCCTGTTGAACAGTCCTTTCTTTAGAGAAGCTCATCTGGGACCTCGTTCAGAACCGGGCCAAACGCAGATGGTGAAGCCAGGTTGTAGAAATTAAATGGGAATCATCATTGAGTACAACGCCTCACAACTAATTTCACATAATATATAGATCCATTTGATCATAAACATTCAGACCAACGGGGTTCTGTTTTAAGCCTGACTGATTTAACGGTCAGAATCAGGATAACATCAAAGATCATTAAAGAACCGCAGCACAGAAGAGCGTTCTTTAATATGTTCTAATATTCTGCATAATAGTTTAATGTAGACTTTGTGTGTAAAAGCATTTGATCTCATTTATAAAAATGACAATTATTTGGATTTCATTTGGAACGTCAACTACTTTAAAACAAGCGCTCCTACTCTCCATCAACCAATGACAACGCAGCGTTACACACCACGATGCGTATCGGTGGAAAAGCAGAAGTACGAGACACCGTGTGCGTCTGGAGGTTACACTTCATATCAGTACTGAACATTATTCATCCCCTTGTTACAGTGCGACGTTTAATCTTCGAGCACCTCCTGTTACCAATAATATTTCATGAAGTTGCTTGAAGGATGAGGGAGTGATGCTCACCTGGCGGTCCTTTCATGCTGGGCTGCAGTCTCTCTGAACCAGTGGACGCAGGCCTGCATGCTGCGCATGGTGTGAGCTCCGTCCAGGAAGTAGGTGACCGCCCCATGTCTCAGAGTCTGATTCCTGCCGGGCCACTTGGTGTCTGCCAACCCTGAGACCAAACACACTCACTCAGCCAGCAAGAAAGTTTTTATATATCTATTCATATAAATTCTGATTAATACCAGTTGAATCCTGGATATCTGTAATCTTTCTTGTGTATTTGTCTGATTTGTTTGCCGGAAGGTAACAAGACGTGAACTTTCTTCTTTATATAGCTGACGATACACTTTCAGGGACTGACCTTTCACCATGACGGGGCTGAGCTTGAAGGAAGTCGCCTGAAGAGCGCTGGTGTTCTCAGCACTGGTGGAGGGAACATGTTTATCTGTCGGGAGGGAACAGTTTTATCTGTTGGGAGGGAACAGTTTTCATGAAGCTGAGACAGCCTTAAGCTCTTTCAAACATTAAACAGATATCTCTCCCATAGTTTCTTATTATTATCTGTTGTCTCCATTCAGTTCCTTCGCTCGTGTAGTTTCTGTTCTTTCTTTTCCAGATGTCCCGTCATGGAGCTGCATGTCTCTGCTCTGTGATTGTCGACCCACCAACAGTTCATGTCTTGTATCTCTATGCTGTCCTTTTCTCTCTCTGCTCTCCTCTCACCTCAACCGGTCGAGGCAGATGGCCGCCCACCTCTGAGCCTGGTTCTGTTAACAGATGCTCCGCCCACCTCTGATCCTGGTTCTGTTAACAGATGCTCCGCCCACCTCTGAGTCTGGTTCTGTTAACAGATGCTCCGCCCACCTCTGATCCTGGTTCTGTTAACAGATGCTCCGCCCACCTCTGATCCTGGTTCTATTAACAGATGCCCCACCCACCTCTGATCCTGGTTCTGATAACAGATGCTCCGCCCACCTCTGAGTCTGGTTCTGTTAACAGATTCTCCGCCCACCTCTGATCCTGGTTCTGTTAACAGATGCTCTGCCCACCTCTGAGCCTGGTTCTGTTAACAGATGCTCCGCCCACCTCTGATCCTGGTTCTGTTAACAGATGCTCCGCCCACCTCTGAGTCTGGTTCTGTTAACAGATGCTCCGCCCACCTCTGATCCTGGTTCTATTAACAGATGCCCCACCCACCTCTGATCCTGGTTCTGATAACAGATGCTCCGCCCACCTCTGAGTCTGGTTCTGTTAACAGATTCTCCGCCCACCTCTGAGTCTGGTTCTGTTAACAGATGCTCCACCCACCTCTGATCCTGGTTCTATTAACAGATGCTCTGCCCACCTCTGATCCTGGTTCTGTTAACAGATGCTCCGCCCACCTCTGAGTCTGGTTCTGTTAACAGATGCTCCACCCACCTCTGATCCTGGTTCTATTAACAGATGCCCCACCCACCTCTGATCCTGGTTCTATTAACAGATGCCCCACCCACCTCTGATCCTGGTTCTATTAACAGATGCTCCGCCCACCTCTGATCCTGGTTCTGTCGGAGGTTTCTTCCTGTTAAAGGGAGTTTTTCTTCCTTCTGTTGGAGGTTTTTCTCCCTTAAAGAGGAGGTTTTCCCTCCTAGCTTATGTGGGAATTGTTGAATTGTTGGTTTCTCTGTATAATATTGTAAAGTTCTGCTGTAAAGACTTTAATGTGTTAAGTGCCATGAAATAACCTGTGTTGTGATTTGACGCTATATAAATAAAATTGAATTGAATCTTCATGTATGTGTTACAATGTTTCCCAAACAGGATGACCGTAACAAAAAGAAGATGTAGACCAGCTTTGATGAGGCCGGTTAAACTTCCCCATCAACGTGGTTACGAGTCTCAACCCTGGTTGTAATTTTGTCATTTGTGTATGTCTGCAGGAAGCCGTGCAGTCATTACAGTACAAACAGACCCATTTGGGTATCCGATGGGTTTCCATGTCCAATCACCGTACTGGACTTTATTAGCATCACAGAGGAAGTCTGCAGGTTATGTTGGTAAAACGGTATCACAGAGTAAAATCAAACATCACCGTTTCTCCACATACAGAATTTATGAGAGCAAACTAAGCTCTTGAATAAATGACTTAATGACATACTTTATTTTTTTTATTTCACTTTATTAATCCCCGAGGGGAAATTTCTTTGCTACAGCAGGGGGGCTCTCGGGGGAGCTGCTGCAACAGGCTGCCACTAGTACAGTTCAAACGTTAGCAGACTTACCCACGCCACCCGGTAGACATCGTTTCTGCAGCCAGGTGTAACTCAGCTGGAGGGCCAGAGAGGCATTGGAGCGCTGGTGCTGTCCTGCCAGGCCCAGGTGCAAAGGTCCACAGTCTGCCTGGTAGTCGTTCAGCTCTGGACACACCCACAGAGGACTCTGCAACAACAGGTTCGACGGGATTACATCAAGTTGGAGGCACGTTTATTAGAGGCTTTATTTTCTCCAGGGGACAGAGTAAAATGACTGAAAACAGACACACTTACTCGGATCACTTTGGCTCGATCCTTGAGCACAGCCATCGCATCTTCTGGCTGTCTGACTGTGAAGGCAGGAACTCCTGTCTGCAAACACATGAGCATGATCAACAGCAGCAGAGAGTAGAAACAACACAAGTCCACTTCAAAAAGAGCTTCAGTATCTGACCACTATTGAAAACAGCAGTCTCCAAACTCAAGGTCCACTTCTGCTTTTTCCAGAACTTTCAACCATATTTCATAGTATTCATCAGCAGAGGGAGGATGCTCACTTCTCGTTACAGTTCTTCTGATCACTATGACTCATCGTGCCAACACACCTTGAAGATGCCTCCTTTTTGCCAGGCAATCTTTTCGATGGTGTCTCCCAGAATCTGAGTGTGGTCGATGCCCAGTGAGGAAATGCCACAGACCCACGGCCTCCTGGTGACACAAGCACACTGGTTACGTCTTATTCATACAATGATAAAAGTGGTAATACAAACCTAAACTCAATGCTGGCAGTTTATCCTTAACTACAAAGCACTTTTTCCAAGTAACAGCACACTTCAATGCAACTTTAAAAATGACCTGGGAAGGTCATCAGCATTATTGGTTGTGAGACCACGTTACTGGTGCTACTGCAAAACAAAACCATTTGTTGATCAAACATGTACTGAAACGCTGCTCACACCAACATTATTTTTTATTGCAGGTGTTCTGACACACCCTGAAGTATAGTATAGTATAGTATAGTATAGTATAGTAGATAGAGATAGATAGTTACTTTATTAATCCCCAAGGGGAATTTTTTTTTTACACAACTTCCTACAAGCAACAGGACTTTACTTTGTGTTCCCATTCAGTTTGAAAAATGTCCATCAGGCGTTGTTTTCATGATAAAACAAGCAAACCACTTCTGACTGTGTGGATCTATCAACAACAATAGAGGGTCATCCACCTCCGCTCTCCATAGAGACAAAATGGAAGCTCTTATTGGCTCCAGTGAGGCAGAGTGAGATGCCATGTGGATACCTAAACCGGCTATTACTTACTGCTAATTTCATTTATTAGTTATTATTATGTGAAGCTTTATTGGTAAGTAATGATAATATTGTAATTGTTTGTTTCTTTAGGGATTTTGTGACAAAGATGAGTGTAATGAGTGTATGTTGAGATGGTTTATATCCATAGAATCACAAAGAACCCTTATTTTCCCAGAGAGATCTAATACGAGTGCACTTGTGCACCGTAGCACTGCAGCCACTGGACTGTTCAGGGGTTATATTCATTTTCTGTGAGAAATCATATTTCTCTTATTTTGACATAAAGCAGCGAACCAGACACTACAGCTACTATGGTGAAAAAAGCCAGTTTGTAGCACAAATAAAACAGCAGGGAATTCACAACTCTTTGGTTTTTTTCAGTGAATAACAAAACATGAAAACTGACCCCGAATTTAAAAAGGTAGCTGACTTAAGTGGAACCGATGACTGAAGCGTTTCATTTGAGTCGGTGAACATTTTCAACTTTCACCTCCAAAAACAGGGGCCACCAAAATATGCTCTTCCCACTTTGTAACTATTACAGCTGTATCATATGAGTATTCAATGATGGACTGTGTTACTGAAACCAACAGACTGTTTCCTACAAAGCACTGTGCAGGTGTGTGGATCAAAGACTGACATGCAGTATCTGTTTCCTCTGTGCCATTGAGCCCATTGTGTTGAAAACTATTTTAAAAAACAGACAATGATCCCCACTGCTGCACTGAGTGACATGTTCTGTCTACCATTGAAACACTGCACTTTTATTTTGACTGTAAAACACAGACTCAACTCCAGTATTTGTTCTCGGCTGTCTGATACAGTTTGATATTGTGGATCAGATATTTTATTATGATACTCTAGACTGGATAATAAACATCCGCAGCCTTTTATTGGGTCCAAAATCTCAATAAAAAAATATTACAGCTGCTGCATGTCTTTGGATCGAAGTCATGTCAGTCGTCAAACAGAACTGAGGCGTCATTTACTAAAACACAACACAATAATGCTAATTTTGTTACAGTCAGTAGGTTCAACCCTTCAATAGAGAATCTTACCGTATAATGTTGGTGCAGTCGTACGCTCCACCAATACCAACTTCAATCACAGCTAAATCCACCTGATCAAAGACAAAAGCCGTTTAGATCCCAGGAAAGTCAGAGCTTAACAAGAAACTTCATTGTTGGCCTGATCTAGAGCAGCGTTCTCCACAACTACAGGCTCAGGACTCATTGTTGGAGTAAATCTGAGCTCCCACAGGATGATCCGTTACAATTACCAACAATATATGAGCTTTTATGAAGTTGTGCACAAGTATAAAGAAATGGTTAATTTCCTGAAGAAAAACCACAATACAGTGAAACCTTATCTGTATCAAACTTAAAAGGGAATTTGCTTAAATCACTTCAGCGCCAAATGATGAGTTTATAACTGTTGTCATCTATAATGACCCACTGGGTTCTCATCTATTGACTTTAAGTATACCTTCTCTTGAAGGAAGACATGGAAGGCCAAGATGGTGAGGAAACGAAAGTATGCTGGCATCATCCCTCTGTGGGCATCCTGAGGAGGTCGAAGAGGAAAAAAACAATGAGGACTGCATCACTCTGCAACAATATACACCAGGAAATGTAAACCCTTATACCGTGTTAGCGTTTTCTTAATCCAAGCATACTGTAGCAGCTAAACATAGCAGACAAAGCTGCTGATTCAAGCATTTTTTTTTTTTTTTTCAGTAATTTGAGTAGCGCCAGGCATTTTTACACTGAATGGTACTACACAAGATGTATCTCAGTATTTTCAACAAAGTAGGCTCAATGTTCATTCATTCATTATCTACTTCGACATTCGTTCAGTCAAAGCCACATCTGAGCCACAAGAAGCCCTTTTATTAAAAAGTCAATATTTATTAGATTCTGTGAAACTCTGGTTGAGGAAGAAGTTGGTCTGCAGCAGTGTTCCTAGTATTGGAGGTTGACCTACGACGCAGCTGCAACTTTATTTTTTGGGAGAGGAGGCAAGGGAGCTGACTTTGTCTCACCTTTTAAAACTAATGTTATATTATTTTGCGCTACGAATCGATTCATACTGAGGTCAACTCGCACACAAGTATACCATCATGCTTAGCTGATAATGAGAGAACAGCCAGCAGGCAGATGTCCACAATGAAGAAGCAAAAGGTGATCACGTTTTTCAGGATTATCAAAATCATATTTCTTTTTTTTTTTTTTAGAGCTAAGTGACATTTAACTGCCGTTCCTTACTACGGCTGCAGTGAGCTGTTCACAAGAAAGCTACACAGCAACCACAAGCCAGACAATCAAACTGACAAAAGGCCATTTTGAACAGGGAACTGCACCAATCACATGGAAATACACTCACAGGCCAGTTCATTAAGTCATTTATGGAAATATCTGATTAGCCAATCACGTGGCAAAACTTGTAATGTGACCAAAGTGTGCCGTCACGAGGGTCACACTCATCCGGACTTGAGGGATCTCATTTTATACTGAAACTCAATTATAACCTGTGACACTGATGAAATACACCAAAGTTCTCCTCATGCGGAGAATACAGAACGGATGCAAGATCGGGTTAAAGACAAAATAAACAGAAATCCCTGCTTGGGATGGGATCACTCCATTAGCCTCTGTTCACCTGAGACAAAGCCTGGGGCTGTTTTAAACTGATCTTACCTTAGTTTCATCCAGACGTCCATAAACCTGCCAAAAGTATTTGGTGAAGAGCTCTTTTCCGATGGGCTGCCCATTGATCCGGATCCTCTCCCTGACTTGGACCAAATGTGGGGAACTGCAACCAGGAGGGAAAAGTCACAACATGTGCACGAGACTCTTTCCATTATATTCCAAAATACACCGACACAGATGTCACCTTTTTCATTTAACATGTAAATTATACAATATTTCACTTGCTTGTCTCTGTAATAAATCGGTATCAACCAATCAGATATTACATCTCAGAACTGATTTCTTAATGATATTTTAAACAAACACAGTGATGCATGACATTCAGACAGTCTACGCCTGTACATCTGTATTCAGGCTAGTTCAAATACATACATGCTCATCTGTGCTGGATTGTAAAACTAATCAAGTTTCTCAAAAGCATTTCCTGTTGAGGAAATAAACTTTCACTGTGAAGAGTTCAGTGTCCTTCAGGTCCATAAAGTCATATAACAAACTCAAAAGTAAAGTGACGGCCCTCTTCCACCGTGTTGCAACAAGAGACTCAAAACTTTAGTTTTCCAGTTGCTGTTTCTCTACACCGGACGAAAATAAAATGAGCGATCACTCCCCACGTTTATTTTCTGCGAATATATTAATAATTATTAATTATATTGTATGTAAAATGTCATTCTAGGATAAATATAGAGTTGCTATATTTTAATGTTGACAATCCCACTGATTACAATGGTAGATGATTAACAATTATTAAATGTTAATATGTCCAACCTTCCGACAGTGTGTTGCAGAATGACCTTTGAACATTAGAGACCCCATTGTAGAAGACACAGCCTATAAAAAACCCTTGGGACCATGTTTAGAAGCTAAATGTGCAAACTGGGAAGCATTACGAGATCTGCTGGAACATTTCATGCGTCTCCAAAAGAAATCATAAATATCACATTAATACCATGCTGGGTATAAATGTACTGCTGCAGAATCATGAGCTGATCAAAAACAAAGTGCAACAGATTTGACAGAAAGGGAATCTGGAAATCAGTAAAACTCTTATGACAAAGCAGTTGTCGCTACTACTAGCCAAACACACCTGAACTTTTTTTTTTATTAAGTCCCCAATATTTAGTATGTTAAACGTAGGATGTTAAAAGTACCAGGATGTTCTACTACACCCGGTCCTACTCTGCAGCATGCTGCTCCAGCTGTTCTGACCCACAACCCTCTGCACCAGAAATACGTCACATCGACTGAGCCGTCGAGACAGTTGGTGGCGCTGATGCTCCGCCCACAAAATGAAGGAGAAGAAGAAGAGGAGTCTTTTAAACAAAGCGTACTTGTTCCAAATCGCATCCTTTTTCTTTTTACTACTAACTACGGATCGACGGATGTGACAAAGTGGGTCAAAGTCATGCATTTGTATCATTTATTACAATATATCCGAGTGTCATCCCGCCACAGTTCAGGTTGTTTGTGCTGAATGTTTTTCCCTCTGATGCCTCAGACCATGACACTTGAACTGTGTTGACATTCAGACCCTGGCGTTCGACTTCAGTCCACAACCCAGCGAATGTCAAATAAACCCGAGCTGGTCGCGCTCCTGACCCGACCCGACCGTCTTCGTTCCTGGGCAGTGACTTTCTGACCCTCCTGAAAAGCGAACACCTCTTCACGCAAGTTCTCTGAAGCATTTCAAGTGTATCTGTCGCCAGTTTCTCCAAAGCTGGATATAAAAACTCGATGTGCGCTCTGCTCTCATGTCACACGTACCAGTGGTCAACAAACACTGTGAGTAACACAGATGCTGAGTTTGATCAAGTGAAACATGTATTCAAAAAGTTATTGTTTCCCGTCTGAGTTACCTGTAAAATCCTGTGTGGAAGCCATAACTTCTCAAAATCTGCTCTGTGAACGCACATGTTGACCCCTGAAAGACAAACGCAGACGCTCAGAGGCCGTCGCACGAAGCCGTGTTGGAAGCTCAACAACCTGCGTCTCCTGCAGTTAATGAACTCCGGTTTGAAAACAGGATTGCATGATGGTCTGGTTAGAGGTTGCATAACGGGAGCTTAGAGCTGAAAATGAAAAGGAACAATCTATGTTGTAAATGTAAACAAACGGTTCAACCGGGTGATTATATATCTATAACTCAGACTTCTTTACATCTATATGTGAAAACATCTGGATGACAGTTGTATGGTCCAAAAAACAAACAAAAAACGAATCCTGGCCGGCCCTTTAACAAGCAACACAAGACAGCAGGTTGTGTGAGGTCAGCTCACTTTGCCCTTTGTTCCCGTCACATGGATGATGTTCAGATGGTCGAGCTCCTCCACCTGAGAGAGAGAGAGAGAGAGAGAGAGAGAGAGAGAGAGAGGGACACACACACATTAACTCGATTCTCATCAACGACCCCTAGGTGGTTCTCCGTGGTTCTCTGTGGTTCTGATGGACTCACCGTGAGCCCGGCCCGCTCCAGGAACCCTCTCATGGCCTGCAGCTGCAGCTGAGGGTTGCTCCGCTCCCTCCGGACCTGCTGCAGAGCGCTGGCGTTGGTCTGCAGCGTGTTCAGGGTGCAAATGGCATCCTGTAACGTAGAAAGCACGAGACAGAAGTGTGAATATGAGGCAGCATCATAACCTGTGAGTCAAACATTAGTCACAGACAACTTTCATGCAAATGTTTTGTGAAAGCAGCTCATCAATCAGAACCAGGGTGCCGTGACTGGACTATCTGACTGCAGCTTGTGCTGAAGTCCAGCTCTTATCCTTCTGCTGATAAGATCACAGCACCGGTTTGATCAGCCAACAACACACCTCAGAGCGACACAACGTCGGCAGTACAAGATGTCACTACTTTTCTTACACTCTTTCCATTATTTTCACTAATCTATTCAACATTTAGTTCCTCCAGCCTTCAGTAGACAAAGATGACGTGGACAAAACGTCGATGAAGTTCAAGTGAAAGACACTTTCCCACAAGCTGGATTTGGAAATAATTGGTGCCTAAATAATCAAGTGTATTAATCATTAAACTAAATCATCTCTGAAGGAATTGCAAACATTCATCATTTTCTTCTCAAATGTGACATGTTTTTTTGTTGCACTGTAACCTGCCCATGTTTGTGATCCACGTTACTCCTCTGGGCCAGAGAGCTGTCGACATCGGACCACCAGGCTGACAAACACTCACTGAAGCAGTCCATTCATCCGCTGCTCAAAATAGTACAGCCCCGATACAGCCCCGATAGAGCCCCGATACAGCCCCGATAGAGCCCCGATACAGCCCCGATACAGCCTCGATAGAGCCCCGATAGAGCCCCGATACAGCCTCGATACAGCCCCGATAGAGCCCCGATACAGCCTCGATAGAGCCCCGATACAGCCCCGATAGAGCCCCGATAGAGCCCCGATACAGCCCCGATAGAGCCCCGATAGAGCCCCGATACAGCCCCGATACAGCCCCGATAGAGCCCCGATAGAGCCCCGATACAGCCTCGATAGAGCCCCGATAGAGCCCCGATACAACCTCCATAGAGCCCCGATACAGCCCCGACAGAGCCTCGATAGAGCCTCGATAGAGCCCGACAGAGCCTCGATAGAGCCCCGATAGAGCCCCGATAAAGCCTCGATAGAGCCCGACAGAGCCTCGATAGAGCCCCGATACAGCCTCGATAGAGCCCGACAGAGCCTCGATAGAGCCCCGATAGAGCCTCGGGTTCTGTTATAATCAACCCAAAGTCCTCTTCTTAAAAAACACAGTTTTACATGCATGTCAAACTGGCTCAAGTCAAACCAGAATATGACATCACAGAAGAAATGTACACCACATGTTGGTTCCCATGTCGCCCTTCGATGTAGAGCTGGTCAGGTAGGTAGAGCTCAGGTAGAGCTCACGGTAGAGTTCAGGTAGAGCTCAGGGCAGAGCTCAGGTAGAGTTCAGGTAGAGCTCACAGTAGAGCTCACGGTAGAGTTCAGGTAGAGCTCAGGGTAGAGCTCATGGTGGAGCTCAGGGTGGAGCTCACGGTAGAGCTCACGGTAGAGTTCAGGTAGAGCTCAGGGTAGAGCTCACGGTAGAGTTCAGGTAGAGCTCACGGTAGAGCTCAGGGTAGAGCTCACGGTAGAGATCAGGTAGAGCTCACGGTAGAGCTCAGGGTAGAGTTCAGGTAGAGCTCACGGTAGAGTTCAGGTAGAGCTCACGGTAGAGCTCACAGTAGAGCTCACTGTAGAGCTCACGGTAGAGTTCAGGTAGAGCTCACGGTAGAGCTCACGGTAGAGTTCAGGTAGAGCTCACGGTAGAGTTCAGGTAGAGCTCAGGTAGAGCTCACAGTAGAGCTCACTGTAGAGCTCACTGTAGAGCTCAGGGCAGAGCTCAGGTAGAGTTCAGGTAGAGCTCACAGTAGAGCTCACGGTAGAGTTCAGGTAGAGCTCAGGGTAGAGCTCATGGTGGAGCTCACGGTAGAGCTCACGGTAGAGCTCAGGGTAGAGTTCAGGTAGAGCTCACGGTAGAGTTCAGGTAGAGCTCACGGTAGAGCTCACAGTAGAGCTCACTGTAGAGCTCACTGTAGAGTTCAGGTAGAGCTCACGGTAGAGTTCAGGTAGAGCTCACGGTAGAGTTCAGGTAGAGCTCAGGTAGAGCTCACAGTAGAGCTCACTGTAGAGCTCTACTGTAGAGTTCAGGTAGAGCTCACGGTAGAGCTCACGGTAGAGTTCAGGTAGAGCTCACTGTAGAGTTCAGGTAGAGCTCAGGGTAGAGTTCAGGTAGAGCTCACAGTAGAGCTCAGGTAGAGCTCAGGGTAGAGCTCAGGTAGAGCTCACGGTAGAGCTCAGGTAGAGCTCACAGTAGAGCTCAGGTAGAGCTCAGGTAGAGCTCACGGTAGAGCTCACGGTAGAGTTCAGGTAGAGCTCACGGTAGAGCTCAATGTAGCGCTCACGGTAGAGCTCACTGTAGCGCTCACGGTAGAGCTCAGGTAGAGCTCAAGTAGAGCTCACGGTAGAGTTCAGGTAGAGCTCACGGTAGAGCTCAGGTAGAGCTCAGGGTAGAGTTCAGGTAGAGCTCACGGTAGAGTTCAGGTAGAGCTCAGGTAGAGCTCAGGGTAGAGTTCAGGTAGAGCTCAGGTAGAGCTCAGGGTAGAGCTCAGGTAGAGCTCACGGTAGAGCTCAGGGTAGAGTTCAGGTAGAGCTCACGGTAGAGCTCACAGTAGAGCTCACTGTAGAGCTCACTGTAGAGTTCAGGTAGAGCTCACGGTAGAGCTCAGGGTAGAGTTCAGGTAGAGCTCAGGTAGAGCTCACGGTAGAGCTCACAGCACTCGCTCTTTCCACACTAACTTCCATAGGTCTCTTACAGTTACTTTTCCGGTTTGACATTGCCCGGCTCCTCGCCAACAGAAAGACGTCGCCATGTTCAGCTTTAACACTTTGTACTAAACTCAGAAGCAGTTTCCACAAACTTGTCCAACTAGCACCGGTGTCTAGCTAGCTCGTTAGCATCTGGTTCAAAGATGGTGAAGAACAGCGCGTCTACCTGGTACTCCATTCCCGGTAGCTGAGGAGCCGTCTTGGTGCTGTAGTATCTGACCGAAAGGCTCGCCAAGGTGCACATCCAGTCCCGCCTTCGGAGCCGCGCGGTTAAACCGGAGCTCCGCCGCCACACGCGCGACCAGCACGCCATCATTGGACAGGAAGCCGCAGCCAAATATGGGAGGGTTCTTTTCATAGGCGTAATGACGTCACGACACGACCCGTTGCAAACTGAAACATTAAATTGAAATTTAGAAACAGGCAGATCAAGGAAAGAACAAGTTATTTATACCAGGATAAGGATGGCAGTCCGACTTAAACCGGACACTTGGTATATTAGGGAAATATTATATTATGGGAGCATTTGTCAGGTAGAGGTGACTAACTCTTGCAATTATAGATTGTACAAAATATCCTCAAGAAAGTCAATATATAAAGGAAGAACTGCAATCAGCATCAAAACCTCAAATCAAAGCAAAAAGGATCGAGTTGGGAAATGTTTGATTTTATTAGACTAACGCCTCAGGACGAACGATTTAAACTCTCGTCCACACGCCGGAGCGCCAGGTGGCGCTAATGCTCCCATTTCGTTGGTTGCCAACCGCTGTTTAAAACCAAAGAAGAAGACGGAGGGTCGGTAACAGGACAAGGATGCAACGAGACAAAACAAGCAATGCCGGCGCGGCTGAAAAGTAAGAAAAAATAGCCACGTAAAAATGAACTTGTTAAATATGTGTAGTTTTCATCAATGCAACTATCTTGTCGCATGATCTGTACAGCCCTGGTTGGACATAAATGTCCTAATGTCGTGTAAAATGTGTCCAGGCCCGACCGGGAGGCCGCCATCATGTCCAAATACTACGACGGAGTGGAGTTTCCTTTCTGCGACGAGTTCTCCAAATATGAAAAGATGGCGAAGATCGGACAGGGGACCTTCGGGTGAGGAGCTCTTCATGCTGTGTAGCTGCTAGCCATGAGGACCAAACAAGACAACAAATCAACAAATGGACTTTTACTTCGTTAAAGTTTAAATATCTGAACAGATCTAAAGTTCCCGAAACACAAACACACGCGAAACGTTGTTTGAGCACAAACGTGTGTCTCATCTCAGGTCCGATAGACGACACGGTGACGAGTCCGCGGAGTTTGGGGAACTTACGAAATAAAACGGATTTATTGAACGTTTTTGTAGTTTCTCTTTTTAGAGCCTCATCTCACCTGAGTTGTACTACGGAGACATTAGTGGGTCAGCGAGGTCTGTTGAGACTAAAGGGTCGTCGGTGTCCGAGGGTGGCTCTCCGTTAACCTGGCTAGATCACCATGGTAACGGATGCTGCAAACTTCACCTGGTCCGGAGAAGTTCATGTTGGAAATATCAGATCAAAACGTAAGAAAGTACCGACCACGGACCAATCAGACCTCTGAACATCATCATCAATCAGAGAAGATCCAGTGGAGCTCTGAGGGAGACGGTCCTCTGAGGAGTGAGACACTGAGACCGTCCTCTGAGGGGTGAGACGTCCTCTGTGGAGTGAGACGGTCCTCTGAGGGAAACGGTCCTCTGAGGGAAACGGTCCTCTGAGGAGTGAGACGGTGAGATGGTCCTCTGAGGAGTGAGACAGTGAGACCGTCCTATGAGGAGTGAGACAGTGAGACCGTCCTCTGAGGGGTGAGACGTCCTCTGTGGAGTGAGACGGTCCTCTGAGAAGTGAGACAGTGAGACCGTCCTCTGATGAGACAGTGAGACCGTCCTCTGAGGAGTGAGACGGTGAGACTGTCCTCTGAGGAGTGAGACGGTCCTATGAGGAGTGAGACCGTCCTCTGAGGAGTGAGACGGTCCTATTTGCTCCTCGGTCCGTTTGACTCCTCCGAGGCTGCAGCTGAAATGATGAGACTAAAACGTTCATACACGTCGTGAGAAAACATCTATTAATAAATTAATGTAAAGAAATACGCACATGTAATTAGTCCGATCTTCCTGTTGTCGTCATGGTGATAAAGTCTTTCAACTTCGGCGACACATTCACACAGCCGGCGATTTCTTTCACGTCCTTCCATCATTCAGCAGATGTCCTGCTTTCAGTTGGATTATTACTTCATTATGGTTGTTTTAATTTTAGTTTGCTCCTCGGTTTTAAAATATGTGTGTCTGCTGTCAGAACACTTGTCCATGTCTGTGATTGGTCAGACGCAGCCAACTCCTCCTCCTCCTCGACGTGACCGCGCTCACAGACGAAGGCAGAAGCCGAGTGAACAGAAAGCTGATAACCACCTTCGTAGCAGTGATGATCTCTGACTGAGAGTTTCTGCTTAGTTGAGCAGCTCAGATGAAGAAAGCCTGGATATGTTGAACCTTCTCCGTCGTAACGCCCCTCAGGCTGCTCACTGGTATTTGCTAGGAATAAAACATTGCTTGTATTTTAACAGCATTTTAATTTTAGGTTATTGACCTGGGAAGTTTAAATCTGCCAGTATATTTCCAAGCTTTCCTGAAGTTGGACATTTTCTTTTCCTTCATGCAGCTGGTTGTTTGTTTGTCAGATCAAACTTATCTGATGAGGACGGAAAAATTTATGAGGACACACAAATTGTAAATATTCAGATTATGTTTTAGTAACTCCCAAATCTCAATAGAAGCCATCTGCACACACTTTAATGAACTTGAGATAGCTTTTACAATATTCATACATTAGATATATCCAAGTGGAAACAGAACTTAATATCATAACATAATATATAGTTTCACTATAAATATCAGACATTATTTCCTTTCTTTTCTGTTAAAAATCAAATTGTCAACAATGAGAAAGTGCTGAATTTCTGTTGTGTTGTAAAACTGTCTTTGACAGGGAGGTGTTCAAAGCAAAGCACCGGCAGACGGGGAAAAAGGTGGCACTGAAGAAAGTTCTGATGGAAAATGAGAAAGAAGGGGTAAGAAACCAGAGTCTAATGCAAATAGATGTAGACTCCAGTATGAGGGGGTTATGCTCTATAATTGGGTCATACTTGTATAGCCTTGGCCTTCATGTAGGTAGTAATAATAGCATTATATACACACCAAGATACAATCTGAGACAAAGGCAGCGCTGATTGAAAGAAGTGAGATTTGAGCGACTGCAGTGAAAAACTTGTTTCAACTTCCTAACTGATTTTTGAAACCTGCTGAAACATGTACTTGCTGTGCTGTTGCTTGTTCCTGTGTTTGATCTGCTCTGTATGCTTGGAAGTGCATACTTCATTATGCTGAGTTCATATATTTATTGTGTTTAAAGACGTCGATCTCTGGCTTGCTTTGTTTTAGTTTCCGATCACAGCTCTGAGAGAGATCAAGATCCTTCAGCTGCTTAAACATGAGAATGTGGTCAACCTGATTGAGATCTGCAGAACCAAAGGTTGGTGACACAAGTACATATTCAAACAATCCATTTTTTTTTTTTTTTTTTTTTTTTTTTTTTTTTTTTTAATGAGTCTGTTGGTAAATGTTTAAGTGTTTTTTTCTCTCTGTTCTTTTTAAGCTACTCAATTCAACAGATACAAAGGCAGCATCTACCTGGTGTTCGACTTCTGTGAGCACGACCTGGCCGGGCTGCTGAGCAACTCCAATGTGAAGTTCACCCTGGCAGAGATCAAGAAGGTCATGCAGATGCTGCTCAACGGACTCTACTACATCCACAGAAACAAGGTGTGATAAAGATCAACACAGACGAGTTCTTCTCAAGAGGCTGTGAACACATTTAGAGTCTGAAACAGTCCAGACCATAAGTATTGATATACTGCCCAAATACAAGGGTAAGAAAAAAATAGGACTCGGCTACTAAATATTTCTCAGGCAGTTGTGTGTTGTTTAAACATGAACGATATTCGACTGAAAGTAACGTTAAATCCTCAGAACTGACGAGTGTGATGATGTGATCCCACCAGCAGGGACGAGTGCTGACCTGGAGAAGCTTTAATGCACGGACTGCTAGAAAAGCTTCGCCCCTGTTGCATCAAAAACTGTTTTGTTATTCGGTACAAAACTTTGATACTGAAGCTACATCCACACAAATAAGTGTGTATTAGCATCACCGAGCTGTGCTGAGCACATGTAGCCTCTCCTGAGACAACCTGCCCATGAAGACACAATCATCCCAGTTCAACGCCAGTAAATCTTCAATTAGAAGACCTCATTTCTCTCTCTTCAAACTCATCTTCTGAGCTCGTGTCTATAGATGACATGTGAGGCGTTCAGGGAATATCAGTAAATTGTAGCGTCTCGTAATAACTTGCCCATGAGGTGTTTAGGGGATGTCTTTTAATTGTAGCTACAGGAAATAACCTGGGTTCCACTCTCCCCTTCTAAACGCTAGGAAGACTCAGGATTTGTACTGTGATGTGTCGTATAACTCTTTGTTTCTTAAAATAAATATTATAAAATTGGTGTTATTTAAGGCAAATTATCATTACTGGTATCACAATATTTTTGAACAATACCCTGCAGTGCAGACGAACACTGTCAGTTTCACTCACAACTACAATCCCTGTTATTTATCATGGATGTGGAGAATGTGGTTCAGTTCACACATGAACTCAACATCATGCTGACGTCCTGAATAAACCCAGTTTAGATTTTAGCCCAATCTTAACATTGAGGAGATTAGAAACAACATATAGATGAATATTAGTAATTATTATACATCTGCAGGATCCTACTGCTCAGCCTATATCATTTATCCATGTATTTCATATGGTATTTGTTTTCTGATAGTAGAACAACATTGATCCCATCACTGATTGAAGCAGGTAGAATCGCCCCCTGTTGACTCATTAAACTGTTCTCTGTTGGCTCAGATCCTGCACAGAGACATGAAGGCAGCCAACGTGCTCATCACCAGAGACGGCGTCCTGAAGCTGGCCGACTTCGGTTTAGCTCGAGCCTTCAGCCTGGCGAAGAACAGCCAAGGGAACCGCTACACCAACCGGGTGGTGACACTGTGGTACCGACCTCCGGAGCTGCTGCTGGGTAAGAGACCGCCACAAAACTCCACACTAACACACCTGCTGGATCACAGACACACTGTGGGGATGCACAGCTTGTATTTGCTGCATCCTGCAGAAGCATCCGAGCAGCCTTCTGTACTTTGGACCCAGATTTGGATTTAGTTTTTCAATTAAAGTTAATAAAAGTCTCGTCATGCAATTTTAATGTTGTCTTCATGGAATTTTGGATTTTACAGCTGTTGCAAACCTTTGACAACATTACTGCGGTGATATTCCTTCTAGAGCCCAATTAATTTATAGGTTTACTGATTTCATTGGCCAATATTGGAGTATCACAGATATACAGTGGGTACGGAAAGTATTCAGACCCCTTTAAATTTTTCACTCTTTGTTTCATTGCAGCCATTTGCTAAAATCAAAACAGTTCATTTTATTTCTCATTAATGTACACTCAGCACCCCATCTTGACAGAAAAAAACAGAAATGTAGAAATTTGTGCAAATTTATTAAAAAAAGAAAACCTGAAATATCACATGATCATAAGTATTCAGACCCTTTGCTCAGTATTGAGTAGAAGCACCCTTTTAAGCTCGTACAGCCATGAGTCTTCTTGGGAATGATGCAACAAGCTTTCCACACCTGGATTTGGGGATCCTCTGCCATTCTTCCTTGCAGATCCTCTCCAGTTCCGTCAGGTTGGATGGTGAACGTTGGTGGACAGCCATTTGCAGGTCTCTCCAGAGATGCTCCATTGGGTTTAGGTCAGGGCTCTGGCTGGGCCAGTCAAGAATGGTCACAGAGTTGTTCCGAAGCCACTCCTTTGTTATTTTAGCTGTGTGCTTCGGGTCATTGTCTTGTTGGAAGGTGAACCTTCGGCCCAGTCTGAGGTCCAGAGCACTCTGGAAGAGGTTTTCTTCCAGGATATCTCTGTACTTGGCCGCATTCATCTTTCCTTCAATTGCAACCGGTCGTCCTGTCCCTGCAGCTGAAAAACACCCCCATAGCATGATGCTGCCACCACCATGTTTCACTGTTGGGATTGTATTGGGCAGGTGATGAGCAGTGCCTGGTTTTCTCCACACATACCGCTTAGAATTAACGCCAAAAAGTTCAATCTTGGTCTCATCAGACCAGAGAATCTTATTTCTCATAGTCTGGGAGTCCTTCATGTGTTTTTTGGCAAACTCTATGCGGGCTTTCATATGTCTTGCACTGAGGAGAGGCTTCCGTCGGGCCACTCTGCCATAAAGCCCCGACTGGTGGAGGGCTGCAGTGATAGTTGACTTTGTGGAACTTTCTCCCATCTCCCTACTGCATCTCTGGAGCTCAGCCACAGTGATCTTTGGGTTCTTCTTTACCTCTCTCACCAAGGCTCTTCTCCCACGATTGCTCAGTTTGGCTGGACGGCCAGGTCCAGGAAGAGTTCTGGTCGTCCCGAACTTCTTCCATTTAAGGATTATGGAGGCCACTGTGCTCTTAGGAACCTTGAGTGCTGCAGAGATTATGTTGTAACCTTGGCCAGATCTGTGCCTTGCCACAATTCTGTCTCTGAGCTCCTTGGACAGTTCCTTCGACCTCATGATTCTCATTTGCTCTGACATGCACTGTGAGCTGTAAGGTCTTATATAGACAGGTGTGTGCCTTTCCTAATCAAGTCCAATCAGTTTAATTAAACACAGCTGGACTCCAATGAAGGAGTAGAACCATCTCAAGGAGGATCAGAAGAAATGGACAGCATGTGAGTTAAATATGAGTGTCACAGCAAAGGGTCTGAATACTTATGACCATGTGATATTTCAGTTTTTCTTTTTTAATATATTTGCACAAATTTCTACATTTGTTTTTTTTCTGTCAACATGGGGTGCTGAGTGTACATTAATGAGAAATAAAATGAACTTTTTTGATTTTAGCAAATGGCTGCAATGAAACAAAGAGTGAACAATTTAAAGGGGTCTGAATACTTTCCGTACCCACTGTATATTAATGTCAGCGTATATGTTTTTCTGGAGGTTTTTTTTGTTTCTTTTTACAAAACATAATGCAGAAAGAGATGATTGGGTTAATTCTAAAATGATGTCATCATGTAGTTTGTCCAGCAGGGCAGGCGTGCCTCCATTGGGCCTCATTCACCAACCGTTTTTCAGGAGAAATTTATTTCTAAAACTCACTTCCACAAATTTGACAAAGATTCTGGTGTTTATTTGTTCTCAGGTAAAAACTAAATCTACACACACATCGTTTTTTGTGTTTTTTTCAATTCTACAGTTAATATTATAGTATTTAATCTACAGTAATTCCTTTTCAAAATATTTTTAATTTTAATAATTATTTTCATTACTTTACAAAGCTTCATGGTTTTGAATGATCGAACACGACAACAGCTTTGACTTCCAAGTTTGACAGTAATCAAATGCTTGTTGGTAAATTAAACATAATCTAACTTTTACCGTGTGATTCTTTAATATATTACAATTAATCTGAAGAAGGAAACACATCAAGTCAATGGCAATGGAATGGAAATTGAAGTCAAGTTATTGGCCGTGTTATTGATATTGAGCAAAGTATCAACAACATACAGTGAAATCTGGGACCAAACAAACGTCCTTTTTTCCAGAATTAACTTGCATTTTCTCACATCAATGATCTGCTGTTGGTTATAATCTAACTCTTAATATAGGAATCTATTGAGGGGTATATTCAACAGCAATGAATTTACAACTACATCCACAAAAACTTGTTTTCCTAAAAAAATGTTGGCTGATACTTCTTAATAATAGCTGCTGAATCTGTCTGAACAAGAGATATTTGAAAACATTGAGGAAACTTCAGAATTTTCTGTGTTTTCTATCTTCAGTCTTATCATTTCATTTTTATTGTTTGAAAAATAAATGTTCTTTTTGTTATAGTTCTCATTTTAAAATGTTCCTTTTTATTTATTTATTTTGGTCATGAAAACTGTTCATCAATCAATATTTTCTGTCGTAGTTTGTGTCGACCAAATAAACGCTGCTGTAGCATTAATCAACTCCACATTCACCGGTACAGCCTGATGCTGTGGTCTCCGTGGCAATCATCAGCTGGCAGACTGTTTTTTTTTTTCTCACTCTTTTAGGTTTTGAATTCTTTCTCTTTTTTATTTTTTTTTAAATCACAAGACACTTTAAAACCAAAAATGTTCTGCATGTTTGGAACCTTGCATCCATGTTTACCTGCCAGCTGTGCTGTCACTGCCTGTTTTGCATATTGCACCAACGTGCACATGAACAGACAACACGGGACCCGGTCGTTCGAACATTACTCCACGGTTACTTATACTGATGTGTTCTTGTTGGCAGGTGAGCGAGACTATGGCCCCCCCATAGATCTCTGGGGAGCCGGCTGCATCATGGCAGAGATGTGGACTAGAAGTCCCATCATGCAAGGCAACACTGAGCAGCACCAGCTCACCCTCATCAGCCAGCTGTGTGGCTCCATCACCGCTGAGGTAAGCCGTCGTTTCAAGCTGCATCACGTAGCTGCAACACCCGTCACCTCTGGATCTTCAACTGTATCCTCTCTATCAGGTGTGGCCAGGTGTGGATAAGAAATACGAGCTGTACCAGAAGATGGAGTTGCCTAAAGGCCAGAAGAGGAAGGTGAAGGACCGTCTGAAAGCGTATGTCAAAGACCCTTACGCCCTGGATCTCATCGACAAGCTGCTGGTCCTGGACCCGGCGCAGCGCACCGACAGCGACGACGCGCTCAACCACGACTTCTTCTGGTCAGACCCCATGCCGTCAGACCTCAAGAACATGCTCTCCACACACAACACCTCCATGTTTGAGTATCTGGCCCCGCCCCGACGGAGAGGCCACATGCCCCAGCAGCAGCCCAATCAGAACAGAAACCCGGCCACCACCAGTCAGACGGAGTTCGACCGAGTGTTTTAGTGAAGACGTTACGGGAGGAAGACGTGTGATTCCATCCAGGTGAACATGAAGCTGCAAGTTCCTGTCAGACATTATACCTGCAGTGATCACCGTTCTGAGCTTCCAGCAGGATGCAGGTTGCTTGGGTTCACCAGGTTTTAGGACTGTGATGTTCGAAGTTATGCAGAACCTACGAAAAGACAGTTTGGATGTGTTTACCCAAGTTATAATTTTGATATCTCCATAGATATTGTTAGTTTTATGCAGTTTCACATTTGTCATATCATTGTTTTCTATGACAAATCCATCTGTGTATTTACAGGTTGTACTGTGATTCAAGGTTTTTATTTATGCTGACAAAGATTGAAACTTTTATTGAAACCATTAACAAGGTCATTCCTTTCTGTATTCTACCTAAAGCTAAAATTAAAGTTATTTTTGCCTTAACTTGGCATTTTGTGATCATGGAGTTTTACTGGGAGACACTCAAACATGGTGAAAAGTTATCCAGCAGAAGGAAGTCCGAGAAACAAGACTCACTGTGGAGGTTTCTATCTCTCCTTACTTTATAGTTGTACTTCACTGCATTTCATGAGCAAACATTGTACTTTTCCCCTCACTACATTTACTTGTCGTTACTTTAAGGGCTCCACAAACCCCCTCAGGAGATTTAAATTAGACTAATTGGACCTTTAGTCAGATGCATGATGGGATATACGTGGTGAAGGTTGTCCTTCCACAACAAGGGCAAAGCTCAGGTTGGTGAGGGAGTTATCGATCAAACTGTTTCACACTGTAAAACCTCTCGGCTCAAACATAAACTGGACCCAAGACACTGAATGTTACTCCAGTAGATGGCAGCAGCACATTATTGTATTTCACAGAATGCAGCCGATATTGTTCACATTTTGTATACTTCAGTTTTCAGGCTCCCAGTTTGTGTTCAGGAGCAGAAACCCTCTCGAGTTTTAAGGTTCCACTCAAAACTTTCCTTTTTGATAAAGTTTATAGTTGAAGCTGTTCAGGTGGACCTGAACCATCCTGCAGTTCTGCTGTTATAGACTAAGGCTGCTGAGGGACCTCCCATGATGCACTGGGCTTCTTTCCTCTCATTCTTTCACTCTCTATAACTCATATCTCACCATTACATCTCATTAACGTCATCTTTTTCTCTCCCATAGTTTCTTCTTATTATCTGTTGTCTCCATTCAGTTCCTTCACTCGTGTAGTTTCTGTTCTTTTTTTTTTTTTTTTTTTTTTTTTTTTTCTTTTCCAGATGTCCCGTCATGGAGCTGCATGTCTCTGCTCTGTGATTGTCGTCTCCACCAACAGTTCTTCTCTTCTATCTCTATGCTGTCCTTTTCTCTCTCTGCTCTCCTCTCAGTTGAGGCAGATGCTCCGCCCACCTCTGATCCTGGTTCTGTTAACAGATGTTCTCCACCTCTGATCCTGGTTCTGTTAACAGATGCTCCGCCCACCTCTGATCCTGGTTCTGTTAACAGATGCTCCGCCCACCTGTGATCCTGGTTCTGTTAACAGATGTTCTCCACCTCTGATCCTGGTTCTGTTAACAGATGCTCCGCCCACCTGTGATCCTGGTTCTGTTAACTGATGCTCCGCCCACCTCTGAGTCTGGTTCTGTTAACAGATGCTCCGCCCACCTCTGATCCTGGTTCTTTTAACAGATGTTCTCCACCTCTGATCCTGGTTCTGTTAACAGATGCTCCGCCCACCTCTGATCCTGGTTCTGTTAACAAATGTTCTCCACCTCTGATCCTGGTTCTGTTAACAGATGCTCCGCCCACCTGTGATCCTGGTTCTGTTAACAGATGTTCTCCAGATGTTCTCCACCTCTGATCCTGGTTCTGTTAACCTCTGATCCTGGTTCTGTTAACAGATGCTCCGCCCACCTGTGATCCTGGTTCTGTTAACTGATGCTCCTGATGCTCCGCCCACCTCTGATCCTGGTTCTGTTAACAGATGTTCTCCACCTCTGATCCTGGTTCTGTTAACAGATGCTCCGCCCACCTCTGATCCTGGTTCTGTTAACTGATGCTCCGCCCACCTCTGATCCTGGTTCTGTTAACAGATGTTCTCCACCTCTGATCCTGGTTCTGTTAACTGATGCTCCGCCCACCTCTGATCCTGGTTCTGTTAACAGATGTTCTCCACCTCTGATCCTGGTTCTGTTAACTGATGCTCTGCCCACCTCTGATCCTGGTTCTGCTAACAGATGCTCCGCCCACCTGTGATCCTGATTCTGTTGACAGATGTTCTCCACCTCTGATCCTGGTTCTGTTAACAGATGCTGCGCCCATCTCTGATCCTGGTTCTGTTAACAGATGTTCTCCACCTCTGATCCTGGTTCTGTTAACTGATGCTCCGCCCACCTCTGATCCTGGTTCTGTTAACTGATGCTCCGCCCACCTGTGATCCTGATTCTGTTGACAGATGTTCTCCACCTCTGATCCTGGTTCTGTTAACAGATGCTCCGCCCATCTCTGATCCTGGTTCTGTTAACAGATGTTCTCCACCTCTGATCCTGGTTCTGTTAACTGATGCTCCGCCCACCTCTGATCCTGGTTCTGTTAACTGATGCTCCGCCCACCTCTGATCCTGGTTCTGTTAACAGATGTTCTCCACCTCTGATCCTGGTTCTGTTAACTGATGCTCCGCCCACCTCTGATCCTGGTTCTGTTAACAGATGCTCCGCCCACCTCTGAGTCTGGTTCTGTTAACAGATGCTCCGCCCACCTCTGATCCTGGTTCTGTTAACAGATGTTCTCCACCTCTGATCCTGGTTCTGTTAACTGATGCTCCGCCCACCTCTGATCCTGGTTCTGTTAACTGATGCTCCGCCCACCTCTGATCCTGGTTCTGTTAACAGACACCTCTGAGTCTGGTTCTCCGCCCACCTCTGATCCTGGTTCTGTTAACAGATGTTCTCCACCTCTGATCCTGGTTCTGTTAACTGATGCTCCGCCCACCTCTGATCCTGGTTCTGTTAACTGATGCTCTGCCCACCTCTGATCCTGGTTCTGTTAACAGATGCTCCGCCCACCTGTGATCCTGGTTCTGTTAACAGATGTTCTCCACCTCTGATCCTGGTTCTGTTAACAGATGCTCCGCCCACCTGTGATCCTGGTTCTGTTAACTGATGCTCCGCCCACCTGTGATCCTGGTTCTGTTAACAGATGTTCTCCACCTCTGATCCTGGTTCTGTTAACTGATGCTCCGCCCACCTCTGATCCTGGTTCTGTTAACTGATGCTCCGCCCACCTCTGATCCTGGTTCTGTTAACAGATGTTCTCCACTTCTGATCCTGGTTCTGTTAACTGATGCTCCGCCCACCTCTGATCCTGGTTCTGTTAACAGATGTTCTCCACCTCTGATCCTGGTTCTGTTAACTGATGCTCCGCCCACCTCTGATCCTGGTTCTGTTAACAGATGTTCTCCACCTCTGATCCTGGTTCTGTTAACAGATGCTCCGCCCACCTGTGATCCTGGTTCTGTTAACAGATGTTCTCCACCTCTGATCCTGGTTCTGTTAACTGATGCTCCGCCCACCTCTGATCCTGGTTCTGTTAACTGATGCTCCGCCCACCTGTGATCCTGGTTCTGTTAACAGATGTTCTCCACTTCTGATCCTGGTTCTGTTAACTGATGCTCCGCCCACCTCTGATCCTGGTTCTGTTAACAGATGTTCTCCACCTCTGATCCTGGTTCTGTTAACTGATGCTCCGCCCACCTCTGATCCTGGTTCTGTTAACAGATGCTCCGCCCACCTGTGATCCTGGTTCTGTTAACAGATGTTCTCCACCTCTGATCCTGGTTCTGTTAACAGATGCTCCGCCCACCTCTGATCCTGGTTCTGTTGGAGGTTTCTTCCTGTTAAAGAGAGTTTTTCTTCCCTCTGTTGGAGGTTTTTCTCCCTTAAAGAGGAGTTTTTTTCCTCCTAGCTCCTTATTTGAAATAAACAATGATGGATGCCAATTACCTTTGCCAATTTCAAGTTATTTCAGCAGAAACTGTTTTTTTTTTTTTTTTTGATGAAAGGTACCAACTAATGTGTACATGTCAATTTATCTGCAAGCACAGTTGAATTATCGTAAGTCATACCAGAAAAGGAATAAAATAATTGTTTAGGAGGAGCCCTTAGCAGCGTGGTAAAGCACATACCACATGGACAAGGAGTTCCTGCTTTCGGTTTATAGCGCGTCATTCGGCCGCTCTCTGTCCCCACATTTCACCTCCATCTCCATTATCACTTTAAAACAAAAGCATCAAATCTATAAAATAATATAATCTTCTCTGTTGCTACCTATTGCCTGTTGCTATCTATTTGAGCATTTATCTGCAGTGCCGTCCAGTACTCACTCTCTCAGCGCTCTCATGGGCATTTCTGGCTCTTCATCTGCTTCATGCTCCACTAGTAATGTTAGTTTTTCTTTGTGACACCCGAACACAACACATGGTCTTTTGTTTTCTTATGTTTCTTTATTTATGATAGTTTGTTACCCGGAGCAACATGGAATGAAAATTATAACAAAGGAGACCCTCAACAGTTGAGCAGCTAAAATCCTAAATCAAACAAGAATGGGACCACATTTCACTTTCAAAACTCCAGAAACTGGTCTCAGTTTTTAAATGTTTACAGAGTGTTTTTAAAAGAAGGTGATGCATGTTGTAATTGCAGGTTTGTAATTTTTGTGCACACATTTTAGTTTCATGTTTCTTCAATCTTCAAAATACCTTTTATATTCATATCAAATTCCTGATTGAGGACCTGACAGCTGGGAAACAGGCCTTTTAAGAACAGCATACAGGAAATAAAGGAGGCCAACAGTGGAAAGAAAGAAGAGAGAAATTCGCTGGAAATTCAAAAAGTTCTTTCTGCTCTTTGTAATTATTTTGAAAATGAAACCTTATTTGTAATTCTTGTTGTTTTGATATTTATTTACTTTGGGATACCTGTAGCATTGTTAGATGTTAGGTGAATCATTCCTTTTGGGAGGCTGCTGTTTTTTTTTGTCTTTTTGTCTGTACAAACCCGGCTTGTGTCTTTCAGGTCGGTTCTGCTTTGTTATCCTGAAGCTTTAAGTTTCATTACTTTTCAGTGGACCTTATTTTGACTTGGCTCCTAATTTTGTAGCTACTTTTTCTAGATTCTTATGTCATAATTCAATTCGTTGAAACCTCTGCAGTCATTTGTTCTGTTTAATTAAAAATCAGAAGATTGAATTTGACACAGTTGTCCTTGTGCCTTCTTGCTGGCTCCCTGACAGGCCGGTTTATCAGATTTTGCTTTGTCTGATGGAACGGAGGTTGATGAGAGCTGTGAGAGTGAATCAAAAAGTAAAGTTAAAGAACCAGGAATCAAAACAATCAGCTGTGAAAACACTTCTCTGCTGAGCGGAACGGACTACTGTGATAACTCTGAATTCTCCTTGTATTTAAAAATGTTTAATTAATATCAATTTTTCTGCAAGTGAAAGAGCAATGGAATGTATTTTGCACGTCAGGCTTAAAATATGTATTACAATGAAATGCCAAGTTGCTCAACAGCCACATTGTAGTGTGAAATTCTTCATTTCACATGATTACTGTATGATGTGATCTCAGCAGTTATATTTAAACAATTCATTAAAGATGTATTAAAGATCCACAGACTGAATGATTGAACAAATGTCGACTATTTGGAGAGATCTTATTTATTTCATCCTCCGAATATTCATAATATGAAAACACTGTTAATGTTTACTGTTTGTTCTTTCTACAAATTGTCAATGTTAAATGTTTGACATGAAACCCATTTTGTACAATGTACAATAGAAGAAGGGATTTATTAATATGTATAAATCTGCCACGTGCATGTATTTGTCACAAACCACCTCGGGCACGTCGTTTCGTCTCCTCAGGCGAACATCAGCCTGTGTGCTGTCAAACTGAAGCTTTACTCAGATGATGGATTGCTATTTTAGTTCCAGAGCTGCTCCACCGTCACTTCTGGTGAAGTGTGTGTGTGTGTGTGTGTGTGTGTGTGTGTGTGTGTGTGTGTGTGTGTGTGTGTGTGTGTGTGTGTGTGTGTGTGTGTGTGTCTCTTTGTTGACAATGGTGACAACAACAACTAACATAAATTAGAAAGTGCTCCAACGGACAGATGGGCCTCCGACTACTGCTGCCGTCTGCATGCAGATGGACTCCAGCTCTGTGCCACAGAAACTCTGCTGTTGATTATTTGTATGGATGAGAGGCCGGGAGACAAAATGAGTCTGTAAAGTGTGCCAGGTTTGAGCCTCAGCACGGCATGCTGGGAACTGACTCCAAAGGGCTTATTACGGTCTTCCTCTCTGACTGGTGTGATGACACTTCGAGGCTTCGAGGCATGGGGTGAATGCCACGTCAGACTTGGGATCACATAAATGTCTCCAGATTCACAGCGGCCTTCTTCACGAGTGCCATAAAAACAATGCTGCTATATTGAGTTGTGGGATGCAGTGGCCATTTAATCTGAAAAGACGGCCGCATACCCGACATTCATGTGAAGACATCATCATCTGCAGAGAATAAAACCCTCCATCTATTTCATTTTGTCCATAATCCTGTTATCTCTATGGCAGAAAGCAGTCTGAAGCGACATCCATGAAGTTCTGTACTACTGATAATACAATTGGACATGTTCTGCTTTTAAACAGCAAAAAAAGTTAATTCAAGAAAGTCATACAATCTTATGCAGAATGATTAAATTGTGCATCCCATAAAACAGACCCATCCATGGCTTGACTCCTGGCTGGCTGGAGCTGCATGTTGTGCTTGAATATAAGCCTGAAACTGGTTTTAACGGTTGACCAATTGTTTAAGTGGCGAAATTTAGATGCTTCTTTCAACAAAAAGTATGAAGTCATTTTTGCAGGGAGGCTCTGAGTGTCAGTTCACTTTGGTTTACTAGATTGAAAGACATTTGTGGACTCCTTGAGGAGGAACCCTGATTTCCTGATCACCGACACCCGCTTTATCCTGAACAGGGTCACGGGGGGCGGAGCCTATCCCAGCTCACTGTGGGTGAAGTCAGGGTTCCCCGTGGACAGGTCGCCAGTCCATCACAGGACCAACACAGGACCAACACTTATAGACAGGCAGAAACAAACACCGTTCACACCTAACGGCAATTTGTAGAATCACCAATGCTATGCATGTCGTTTGGACGGTGGGGGAAGCAGGAGTACCTGGAGACATTAAAACTCGATGAACTTCATTTCATAATATATATTTTTTTTAAATCCATTTATGTAAAAGAAAGAAAACACGATCTCGATTAGACACAGCTTAAATAGTAATAGTAAATAGTAAATAGTAAATGATCTGTACTCATATAGCACTTCATCACCTGAGTGGTCTCAATGTGCTTTACACTGTTTCCTATTCACACATTCACACATTCACACATTCACACATTCACACATACACACATTCACACATTCACACATACACACACATTCACACATTCACACATACACACATACACACATACACACATTCACACATACACACATACACACACATACACACATTCACACATTCACACATACACACACACATTCACACATTCACACATACACACATACACACATACACACATACACACATTCACACATACACACATACACACATACACACACATACACACATTCACACATACACACATACACACATACACACACATACACACATTCACACATTCACACATACACACATACACACATACACACATTCACACATTCACACATACACACACACATTCACACATTCACACATACACACATACACACATACACACATACACACATTCACACATACACACATACACACATACACACACATACACACATACACACATTCACACATACACACATACACACATACACACACATACACACATTCACACATACACACATTCACACATTCACACATTCACACATACACACATTCACACATTCACACATACACACACATTCACACATTCACACATACACACATACACACATACACACACATACACACATTCACACATTCACACATACACACACACATTCACACATTCACACATACACACATACACACATTCGCACATTCACACATACACACATATGCACATTCACACACACACACACATTCACACATTCACACATACACACATACACACATTCACACATTCACACACACACACACACACACACACACACACACATACACACATACACACATTCACACATTCACACATACACACATTCACACATTCACACATACACACATACACACATTCACACATTCACACATACACACACACATTCACACATTCACACATACACACATACACACATTCACACATTCACACATACACACATACACACATTCACACACACATTCACACACACACATTCACACATTCACACACACACATACACACATTCACACATACACACACATTCACACATTCACACACACACATTCACACATTCACACATACACACATTCACACACACATTCACACACACACATTCACACATTCACACACACACATACACACATTCACACATACACACACATTCACACATTCACACACACACATTCACACATTCACACATACACACATTCACACATACACACATTCACACACATACACACATTCACACATTCACACATACACACATTCACACATTCACACATTCACACACACACACACATTCACACATTCACACATACACACATTCACACATTCACACATTCACACATTCACACACATTCACACATTCACACACATACACACACATTCACACATTCACACACACACATTCACACATACACACATTCACACATTCACACACATTCACACATTCACACACATACACACATTCACACATTCACACATTCACACACATTCACACATTCACACACATACACACACATTCACACATTCACACATACACACATACACACATTCACACATACACACATTCACACATACACACATTCACACATACACACACATTCACACATACACACACATTCACACACTCACACACACTCACACACACTCACACACACTCACACACTCACGCACTAAAGGAGCTGCCTCCGAGGTGCTCTCCATCAGGAATCCATTCACACACCGAAGGAGCAGAGCTGAGCATACACGGTGGTCTATTCATCGTCATCAGGAGCGATTCAGGGTTCAGGGTGTTGCCCAAGGGAACTTCGGCATGTGGACAAGACGAACCGGGAATCAAACCTTTCAATTAGTGGGTAACCCGGTCTCCCACTGTCTCACCGCCCACAACCTGTGGTGGGTGGAGCAGTCTGGAGAAGGGAACCACGGTTTGATTCACCGGTTTGACCCTGCTGACCTGAATGTTGGATGAACCGAATTGATGATGGAGGTGGGGAAGGTGGAGCGAGCTGCCAGTTCACTGGATACCACATCACACCAGTTTGGTCCTGGATTATCGGCATCCATCCCAAATCTATCAGCCACTTCCTTCGGGCAGAATTCCTGAGCAGGACCACAAGTCAGCGACGACGGATGAGAGCACAGACCGAGGCGACGTTGACCTCATTCATGGGCACACTGGGAAGGACACAGAGGATTGTATGTGCAGCTTCTGGTTACGTCTGTCTGGTCATGTGACTAAGGATGATAGCCAGAGGAAAGACCGACAGTAGTTCAGAGCAGGGAACAGAAGGCTTACCAGATGAATTGTGGGCCACGGGCCAACACCACATCCTTGGGGAAGCCATGAAGACGGAAGACATGGGTTAACAGTCTCCGCAGTTTCTTTAGGAAGAGGGATGAAATGACCCATGTTAGAAAACCGTAGCGTTACCATCTGAAGGCAGAAGACCGCTGATAATGTCCAAAGATATCTCGCACATATCTACGACAAAGGAGACCCTGAACTGTTGGGCAGCTGAAATGATATAGCAGACAATAATAGGACAACTTTTAACTTTCAAAACTCCAGAAACTGGTCTCCTCAGTTCCCCAACGTTTCCAGAGTGTTGTTAAAAGAAGAGTTGATGCAGCTCAGTGGTGAACATGATCCTGGAACAACTTTATAGAGACGTATTGCTGCATCAGATTCACAATGAGAAGATGGTTTTGATAAAACATCAAAATTTCTCAGTTTCAACATTTGACATGTTGTCTTCAGTCTATCTGCAATTAAATATTGGTTTGTGATTTGTAAATCATTGCATTGCTGTTTTTTGGAATTGGGGTTGTACCATCAGGTCCATGTACGTTGAAAGACACGAGGGCAACAGAAACAAGACAAAAGGTGGGTCACCAACTTAAAGGAAAAAATGAACAGGAAAAACTGAAAAGACAAGAAGGCCAAACTAAACAACCAGGACAGACTTTGACTTCTACTTTTTCAGTCAGACTGCAGGTCAATAGAGGATAAACTCTGTATACTGAGTCGGTCACTTTTCTTGCCCTCGAGCCACATAGCCCATCTGAAGAGAGCAACCTTTATGTCTTGTTTCCTGCAGCGAGGAGGTCATGTTTCTATTGCACTTAGTTTGCTTGACTGTTTGCTAACGTAGGAATAACGTAAAATCTAAAGCCCAATTATCTTGAAAATTGTTGGAATAGTGTCGCACCAGGACGCCATCACATCGTGAAGTGGATCAGAATTCAGAGGTGGATCCACAAATTGTTTTTTCCTTCATTAACATTGTGAGATATCACATCTTAAAATGAAGTAGATGGCAGAGAAGTTCAAAAGTGACAAAACAGGCTAGAGATACTATGACTTCATATCACAATCCACATTCATGGGTACCCATAATCCTCTGGGTTACACATGTACGGACTCAAATGAATACAGCAAGCAGTTGTTAACTCTTGGTGACTGGTTTCATGGTGGAGGACTCAAATCGGTACAATACCTGAGAAGCGAGGCTTCATAGGCACAAGGGCATTTATATATACTGTATCTGTATATATATAAAAATCATTATGGTGCTGGAAATATATCCAGACATTTACTGTGGTGGCAGATTTGCATACAATGGACGAGTGGACTTTTTGCCTTTTAGTGGTCGGCGTCCTCAAAGTGCCCTTTTAGTGGAAAGTTAGAATAAAACACCACCTCACTATAAGTACATATTTAAAGTCCCTCTAATATCCTTTTGTTTTGCCATTATCTGTGGTGTCATCTTGTATTTCCTTTCATTAAGAAGTCCCTGTCAGATGTACTTCAGAGTGCACTTATACTATGATTTACAAGTTTATTACATCAAATGTTGATTTTACAGAGAAGCTGCGAGCAACACTTTTCTCACTTATCCATGTTGCATTGCTCTTAAAAAAAAATTACATTTGGAGAGGGAGGGAGGCTGAGCCAATCAGACGGGACCCAACAATACTCTTCTGCCCTCTTCATCACTTTCCCTCCTTCTCTTTCTTTTCTCATTTCCCCCCCTCCAACACCATTTCGGTCCGAGCCAGCGGCGGCTGTATGTGGCTGATAGCATCCGGCGTGCAGGGCAGCACACATGAAAGGGGTCCTGTCATTCACTCGAGGCGACCATATGTGTGCCTGCGTGAGCTCTGTGCCAGCGGCGGCTGCCTCTGCCAGAAGACATTAGAGAAGCAGCAGGGTGTCATTAAGGCGGCATGATGATTGATTAACCGTAAATCTTGAGCATGAGACTTACCAGTCTCAGCTTATACCTCTCCCTTCACACACACACACAAACACCACCACACACACACACACACACACACACACACACACACACACACACACACACACACACACACACACACACACACACACACACACATTGCAAAGACAGCAGTGGGCTGAGGTGGAGATGGAGACAGAGAGAGCCCCCTGCAGATGCGAGGGTGTAATTGCATTATCTGCCCAGTAGGGAGAGGATGAGCTTGGGTTGTTCTGAAATGATCACAGTGAGGGGCCACATCAAGCCATTAGAAGCACTCCGGCCTCTGCTTCTTTCCTGAGGCAGATTTCAGATGCAGCTTTTCTGCAGCGACTTGCAGAGCTGTGGGGAGTTAATGGCAGCTCCCAGTTGTTCATCCATAAGTGGCTGGATGGTTTTTTGTGTATGGACAAGGCGCTGAGGAGTTTTTTAAATCTCTAGATTATAATGAAATTCCCGACTATTATTAGGGATATTAAAGTGAAACCTTGGACTTGAACTACTTGAACAAGTTTTACAAAATAAAAATGTTCATAGGTTTTAGTTAGAAACAGTTCAGGAACAATGCGAGCTAAAAGCATAGTTATACACCACCCTGATGGAGGTAAAGAGTTTCAGCTCCTCTAAAGGTCACCTGAGCTCTTTAACCACAGTAACAGCAACACTTAGATCCTCATCATATGCACACACTGCAAAAAATACTGGCTTAGTTCTGTAATGCGATAATAGACTGATTCTTAGTGATGTGTAGTAGAAATGTGGCCTAATTCTGTAGAAATTACACAAATACAGTCTCAGAGCAGCAAGTTTGAATTCAGCTCTGTTGATTACAAACCAGGTTTCATATCGATGAGCTAACGTGCAAATAAATGATCGTATAAACTACATAGTTCATTGTGGGTGGAGAGAAATGAAAAAGAAGACAGATATAATGGAGACGGAGCTGCATTATAGGTTGAATAAAGCAGATGCAATTCTTCTTTGAAACTTGAGCAAAGGGTTTGTTCGATTGTTATTCAATTTTATTTCTGTAGCACCAAATCACAACACAGGTTATTTCATGGCACTTAACACATTAAAGTCTTTACAGCAGAGCTTTACAATATTATACAGAGAAACCAACAATTCAACAATTCAACAATTACCACGTAAGATATGAGAAAAAAACCCTCCTCTTTAAGGGAGAAAAACCTCCAACAGAGGGAAGAAAAACTCCCTTTAACAGGAAGAAACCTCCAACAGAACCAGGATCAGAGGTGGGCGGAGCATCTGTTAACAGAACCAGGATCAGAGGTGGGCGGAGCAACTGTTAACAGAACCTGGATCAGAGGTGGGCGGAGCATCTGTTAACAGAACCAGACTCAGAGGTGGGCGGAGCATCTGTTAACAGAACCGGGTTCAGAGGTGGGCGGAGCATCTGTTAACAGAACCAGGATCAGAGGTGGGCGGAGCATCTGTTAACAGAACCAGACTCAGAGGTGGGCGGAGCATCTGTTAACAGAACCAGACTCAGAGGTGGGCGGAGCATCTGTTAACAGAACCGGGTTCAGAGGTGGAGAACATCTGCCTCGATCGGTTGAGAAGAGCAGAGAGAATTTCTTCTTCTTTTCTTTGGCTGGATGCAGGTCAGATGCAACTCAGCTTTAGTGACAGCTCCCTCATAAAGATGAGTCCAACATGGATCCAGCACACGTTGAGTAAATCTTGTATGTGCAGTACGTGAGCGTTTGAAAGGGATCATTGTTTCTCGTGTTGATTCACATCATGTTAACTGTCTGCAGATGATGTCAGACTCATTCATCCATCATCTCCTTTCAGGCTTCAACACATGACCATACTTTCATCCACAATTTTACAAATGTCACAGATGGATTTTAGAAATGCAACTCAAGACTTCTAGATGCATTCATACTGAGATCACTGAACTAAAGCAGACAGAGTGACAGTTCCAGTTGAAGTTGTGGAAATCTGTCGGCAGCATGTGTGAAATGACCAACCTCTAATGGTGTCTGCCTTCCATTCTTCCCTCCGTCTTTACCCGGTGGTTCCTGGAGTCGTGCGGCGCCACAGTGAGATGAGTAATGAAATCAGCGGAGAGGGAGTTACCGACAGGACTGATCAGGCTAATGTTTTGTTTGGTATTAAAATGCACGGAGGCACTTAAGCTCCCACTGATTTGGATAAAAAAAACATTTAGAAAAGGGCTCATCAATCAAAGGGCACACAGGCAGGAGCTGTCAAATCCCAGGGTGCTCTGTGTGTCACATCGCTCAGAGAAATCTGTTATAAAGCAGAAAGTCTCTCTGCTCTCTTCCAGGTTTCCGGAGGACCGAGGAAGGTGTGAGAACATGTTGTCCACCTGGACAACCCTGAAACCTGCAGTTCCATACGACATGACCACACAAGCCTTTTTGTTCTCTCTTTTGCCCAGTCAATATATCCAAATGATCATGCTTTTGTTTATTCATTTTAGACTTGACACACCTCATTATGCTGCTGTTTTGGAGAAAAAAACTGTTGTTGTTTTCTATTAATTTGTTTCACTGCCTCAGGGCCCCTGAAAACACCACAGCAGTGGTGTTTAAACTGGGGTCGGGACTCATCCGGGGAGAGGGGGCGGGGGTATTTAAAACATGAACCATGTTCCTAATTTATCAAGAATATTAAAGAAATGAAAACTGAATTTAAAATTTGATCCATACTTTTGGCTGATGGCTGATGGACAAGACTGAGTATGAGAGGATGAGAAAGTCACTGTTCAAATCTGTTCACTACAACACTTATGCTTTGTGATTATTATTTTATTATTTTTCATGATAATAGTCTAAGATTATGTGGAAATGTTTAGTTTTTATGTTGTTAAATAACTTCCCATCTTCTCCCTGAATGAAGAAAATCACAAAAGAAACAAAGTAATGGCCAAAACCCTCAAAACATTTTATTTTAGTTTCACTTTAAAATGAGTGAAACATAAAAAAGTGAACCTGAACCAGATGTTTTCTATATTTCTTGCTTGACTTTGAAATTGTTTAAACAGAACTGATAAAAGGCAGGAAACAGTAGAAATCATAACTTTTCTGCCTCAAACTGAAATCTTTCAAAGCCATCACAGGTTGATCTTTTGGGACTTTTTCACTCGGACACATATGATTATTGAATTCATAAAGTTCAGAGAGGTCTTGTACTTCGGTCACCGTCCTTCTTTATTGCAGCTTCCTCCCTGCTTTGTTGAAAAGTGTCTCCGTCTTAGATACTCTTTTTGTCATCTCTTCTTTTTATGTGATTCCCCGAGCCACGGGTCCCCAGACAGCCGGCCTGACTGCATATCAAAAAGAACAATTTGACTGAGGCCTTTGAAACGTTTAGCTGTAATGTCAGTCCTGGGCTCTTTCAGATAGAAAGGAGGGAAATGTCAGTCCAGATTTCTATCAGCCAAGTCAGTGAAGAGCTCCCTCTCGGTGGCCAGCTGTGCCTGCCAACAGGACAACTGCCCTTTTATTGCCCGTGTTTTTTAGACTTTTTATCCAGGGTTTGGAGGTGCTTTTTAACATTCAACATGCACATGTTTCCCCCCTCAGAGAAAAAGACCAGAGGCCACCAAAACATAAACTCTCGTCTATCCACCAGCGTTTACTTGTTCTAAAGGTAAACTTCTTATCTTGACCTTATGTCCATCACTGCAGGGTGAGGGCGCTCTGAACTGTCACCTTAAAGCTTTCTCTCTTGTACAACTTTGAGCATTTCTTCAGTGAGTGAAGATGCACACAGTTGTATAAATACAGTACAATACATTTTACTGCACAATAGACCTTTTAATTCTTACATTTTTGGCACTTCATTTGGCATCGTTTATACCCCAGATCCATATACAGTATGTATCTGGATATTCTATCTTGATAATATAACACACGCTAAAGCAGGTGAGAATGGACACTTTGTTTTTGCAGGTGGTCTGGCCCTCGTTGTGGATCTCCGCTGGTGTAAATGCTGACTGGACAGTGTGGCCATATTCTTAAAAAAAAGTCTGCCCAGAACATTAAAAGGTCATCGACGGCTGCATTCAGACTGACTTCAGCCTGAGGTACAAAAAAAGCCCTGAGCCAGTCAGGTGCTAGTGCAAAAGGTCATATACAGGAGCAGGACAAAGTATGTGAACCCTTAATGACCATGTCACCGTGACGTAATAATATCACAAGTCTTACTTTAGTTTGTCAGTCCTTCTTGGAGTTCAGACACTATTCAATTAAATTCAATGTATTTATATAGCTCCAAATCACGAGTTATTTCAGGGCACTTAACATAGTTAAGTCCTTACAACAGAACTTTGTAATCTTAGGATACATAGGAACGCAATAATTCAAGAATTTCCACACGTGCAAAAGCTGGGAGGAAAATAAACTGCAATTTAACTGGAAGAAAAACCTTGGACAGAACCAGGCTCAGAGGTGGGCGACCATCTGCGTCAGAAAATAGTTTTATAAAATTTAGTTCCAAAGCAAAAGTCTGCATGGCCAGTTGATGTGCATCCGTATGGTGATTATCCATCAGCCAAAACTACTGTCAATATATTCAAACACAATTCCAAAATATTAATCAAAAATAAGACTTTGGGTCAGAATAAGAGTCACTGAGGAAAAAAAAGCGTAGATGATGTGAGATAAAAGGGTAGTCGTGTTGTTACAGGTGTTTGAAGATGGTGGAGAGGAATGAGTCTGTAGTCTCTGCAGAGGACTGAGTGGCAGAGAAACCAAAGGTCTGTTAACCAGCAGCTGTGCTGCTAAAGTCCAGGCTGCAGTCTAAAGTCTGAACTGACGCTTCTGTCCTTTGTTTTTCAGACCATTTTTAAGCCTGTAATTTCAAGTCCCAACATTTTGAAAGTATTTACGAGCAAACTGTTGATTAAAGTAAAACAGAAGGATCTGTGAGTCAAGTTCCACCTCATTATTTTACAGCCTTGATTATTTCACACCCCGTCGATGCGTGAAGACTAAGGACAGGAAATGTGACAGAAATTGAACCTTGTTCCTGAGCTGCAGACTCATCTGGTCACCCAGCTGCTTTCTCTCATAATGCCTCAGTGGCTTTTGATGCTCACAAGCAATTTCCTACAGATGACTATCACATTACATCAAATTAAATTTCATTACCTCACATCCAGTGGAGAGGTTTATTTACTCAACAGATGGCAGCCTTATCCCAGGGAAATATGAAACGGGCCTCTTTGGATCCTGCAGGTTTGCTCATATTTAATGGATTTATTTATAAAAAAAAAAAAAAAAAAAAAGAGTGTAGTCAGCTCATTGGCTTCAGGTTGACTCCGAATTTAAGGCTGGATATAAAGCATTAGTAATTATATGTCATGGTTAAACAAGGAGAGTATTTCAAAAGATTAATTAAGAAGAAAATATCTGTGATACCATACGATATAAAATTCTTTCCTTTCTGTATGAGCTCTGCGTAACTTTACGTCTTTGTAAATGAAGGGTTTGGTAAAGGTTGTGCTTTATCATTAAATCCTAGAATTAGATCGATGTAGGCATCCTAAAGGTGATCTGTTGTGTGAAAAACAAATATTCCAGAGTCTTAAATGTGTTTACGAGAAAGCGGGATGCGTGGCTGTTTCCTGTTTGTGTTGCTGTGAATGTGGGCTCTTTTTTTTGCCCTCCAGACAGCTGCAGTCGCCCTGAACATGTCTCCGAGGTATCCTGAGCTGAGACTGGGACTCTGTCTCAGAGGTTGCCAACGCTGGAGCAGATAAAGACAAAGGTGGTTGCTGCCGAAGACGGGAATGGAAATTATGACCTCCACATGGAGTCGCCTTATTATCGGCTCTTTAGCCTCGGACTCCATCATTTGACACATTAGAAATGTATGGACAGTTGTTCAGGGCAGGAAGAGCTACAGTGACATGAGACCTGCCTCCCTTTTAGGGTAATCTAGGTGGAGTCATGGATTCAGACCTCAATCTGAGCAGCCATATTAAGACAATTACAAAATCAGCCTGTTATCACCTGAAGAATATATCGAGGATTAGAGGACTTATGTCTCAACAGGATTTGGAAAAACGTGCATTCAACTTCAGTAACGGTGTGTTTAAGGGTCTCTGTAAAAAGTCAGTCAGAGCGCTGCAGCTGATTCAGAGCGCTGCAGCTCAAGTCCTCACTGAGACCAAGAAACTGGACCACATCACTCCAGTTCTGAGGTCTTTACACCAGCTTCCTGTCCAACAAAGAATCTGCCCACCTCTAATTCTGGTTCTGTTAACAGATGCTCCGCCCACCTCTGATCCTGGTTCTGTTAACAGATGCTCTGCCCACCTCTGATCCTGGTTCTGTTGGAGGTTTCTTCCTGTTAAAGGGAGTTTTTCTTCCCTCTGTTGGAGGTTTTTCTCCCTTAAAGAGGAGTTTTTACCTCCTAGTTTATGTGGGAATTGTTGAATTGTTGAATTGCTGAATTGTTGAATTGTTGAATTGTTGAATTGCTGAATTGTTGAATTGTTGAATTGCTGAATTGTTGGATTGCTGAATTGTTGAATTGCTGAATTGCTGAATTGCTGAATTGTTGAATTGTTGAATTGCTGAATTGCTGAATTGCTGAATTGTTGAATTGCTGAATTGCTGAATTGCTGAATTGTTGAATTGCTGAATTGTTGAATTGTTGAATTGCTGAATTGCTGAATTGCTGAATTGTTGAATTGTTGAATTGCTGAATTGTTGGTTTCTCTGTATAATATTGTAAAGTTCTGCTGTAAAGACTTTAATGTGTTAAGTGCCATGAAATAACCTGTGTTGTGATTTGGTGCTATAGAAATAAAATTGAATTGAATTGAATTGAATTGAATTGAATTGAATTGAATTGAATTGAATTGAATTGAATTGAATTGAATTGAATTGAACAAAGTCCCAGAAAGCTGCAGATCTACTGAGATTCTCAGATCCTTTAAATCAGGACTGAAGACTTTTCTGTTTGCTGCCTTTCACTCAACCAGATTTGAGGATGTCTTAAAATTCATCGTAACTTTTATCCTATTTTTAGCTTTTTTAATGTTTTAATCGCTGTTTTTAATGTTTTAATAACTGTTCTTAATTGTATTTAAATGTCCTTTTCCTGATGTTTTGATGCTTTTAATGGTTTTATGTGAAGCACTTTGAATTTCCTTGTTGTTGAAATGTGATGTACAAATAAACTCACCTTGCCTTTTGTGGTATTTTATAATGAAGACTTCTTTTAAGATTAAGGTCAGGTTGGCCCTAGTTTTGGGCAGATTTAAGGGTTGAGGTTATACGGAAGCACTATGGGTTAGGGTTAGGGCAGTATGACAGGCATTGTGGGAAATGTGGTCTTATTGGAATTAGTAATACTGCATTTTAAATTGTTTTTATACATACTTCCAATTGTAAGAGACTGCTCTTTGTTTTTGTGCATTGAATTAATAATAATCAAGCAGCATCTAAAGCTGTTATTTTGACAGCAGATGAAGTCGTTGTATTCTATATTACAGCCACGGATCGTCTGTTTTGTAAATCTATGACACTTTTATGAATTTTAGCCCCACAGTTCTCTATGTTTAATAAATTAAGAAAAAAATGTACAACTAAAATATGTGCAGCATGCTTGTTATTATCAAAATAAGTGATTACATATTACTCATATCAGGTAGTTGTTTGGCTCCATCCAGCCTTTAGAGGACGATGGCAGAGCTTCAGCCTACGATTCAGTCTCTCTCTCTTTCTCTCTCTCTCTGTGTGTGTGTGTGTGTGTGTGTGTGTGTGTGTGTGTGTGTGTGTGTGTGTGTGTGTGTGTGTGTGTGTGTGTGTGTGTGTGTGTGTGTGTGTGTGTGTGTGTGTATAGAAGGCTGTGGAGTGCTGGCCATGTGGTCCAGTTCCTGTGTCAACAAATGACTCCAAAGCTATTCTCAGCACTGTGTCCTCGTTAAAATATCCCCCAAGTGCCCCTCAATGAAACACGGTTGGCTTCAGGTTTAGGTGTCTAATTAGGGGCCCTGCCTCAGCCTTGGTCCCGGCTTGTGTGTCAAATTAATGAAGCAATTAGGGATATTAATGATATTGCATCTGGACTATCAGCAGATTTTAAGAAAAGAAGTGAAGTGCAGGCGGCGGGGGCAGTGAGAGGACAGGGGTGTAGGGTTGCATGTTACAGGCTCCAGGTATGACCCAATGGAAAAACATGAGAATATTGTTAATTAAAGAAAAGTTTAAGAGGGAAACAACAGTTCATCTGGCTTCTGTGGGTGATAATGTTAAAAGTAAAGTGCAAATCTGAATCTTTAAAGTCTTAAAAATAGTTGTCAGGAACATTTAGTCCAAGAGGCATATCTTCCAAAATGTTAGTGCATCATTATGTACTGAAATAGACAATCGGATCTCTTAAAAGGCTTTAAAAACCACCAATGGAATTCCTCTGTAACTTCCCACAATGCAACAGTAGCCTGGTAAATGAGCACTACTTTTGCTAAATGAAACCCGATGACAACACCAGCTTTGGACATGATTGAGTTTAACAATTCATTTCCATTCTTCTCGATCATCCTTCACTGCTTCACATACATGAGATGAGAGAACTCTTCTTTGGATAATTGGGACCAAGAGCAACTTTTACCAACGTGATGGGGATTTCTGTCAGTGAGTAAAACTTGATGACAAAAAAGGCGGGGCCTATTTTTGTGTCATTGTTGTGTTTGATTTCAAATTCTTAAAGTAACCAAACCATCATTTTTCACTCTACTGTTACCATGGCTATTTAAATGTATTACTTTTATGTTATTTTAATGTTATTATGACTAACATCAAAGTGTGTCAAATTTCCACTCTGCTTTTAGCTCGGTTTTGGTCACACATTGCCGTTCATTAGCAGTTGTTAAACGCAACTTCAAGGGCCTGATATTGGCCGTTTCTACATGAATGTGTCAGGAGTCCTGTTTTCCTCTGTTTCCTCTGTTACCCCCAATCACCTCTCCTCCTGTGTCCCCTCAGTCCCCTGTCTGCTTGTTCTGTGTCCTCCTCTTCTCACCTCCCGTGGCCACGCCCCTCACCGGTCCCAGCAGCTGCAGCCACTCACCCCGGATCACCACCTGCAGGTGTGCTGCATCTCCATGATCACCTCCCCGGACTATATGTACCCTGCCCCTTCACTCCTCTGGGTCGGTTCATTAGTTAGTACTCCGTCTGTCCTCTGTCCGTTGTCCGTCCTTCCCATTCCCATTCCTCCGGTTTCTGTTCCTCCTGCGGAGCTCCCTGTCGGAGTCACCAGTCGGTGGAGTTGCCCTCCCAACTTGGAGGGTTATAGACTCTGTTTTTTCCAGCGGTCCTGTCCGCTGGTCTGCCGGCTGCCCTGCCAGCCGTGTCTCCCTGGATCAGTCGGTTGAGTTGCCCTCCCGACTTGGAAGCAAGTGGACACTGTAGGTGCCACCTTTTGGTTTGTTTGTTTGTTTGTTTTTGGTTATTGAAATAAAGACTGTATTTTGGAACCGTCTGTGAGCCTGCATTTGGGTCCTGGCAAACACCACCTCATAACAGAATGCACCGACCAAGGAAGGACCCAGCGGCCACAGATTCGGGGCCGAGGTACATAACTTTATTTCAATATTTTGCCAGTCAGGCCCACCGGAATGATCCTGTTTCCGCTGAACCCAGGACTGGGTTCGAGGGAACCCACTTGGCCTTCTGGGACCCCCCAGAAGGAGGCGACACCGGGGTCACCAGCCATCCGGTCCTGCTACACCCCTGGTCTCTGGACGTGTAGCCATCAATCGCCACGAGTGAGCCCACAGTCCAGTCAGTCGCCACGAGCGAGCCCACAGCCCAGTCAGTCGCCACTACGGACTCTCTTCACCCACAGCGCTGGCGAGCGATCCAGACACCCTTCGGGCCGAGGAGTTGGTCCGCAGGATCCTGCAGTGTGGCCTACGCGGTTGTAGCGCTGCTCCTCCGTTTCCTGTTGCTGGACGGGTCGTCGACGTCCTGTCTCCAGCTCCTGCATCCTCCGGCACGGCCGAAGTCCCGCCTCCTCCTCCGTCATCCGGCGCGGTCGTCGCCCCGCCTCCTGTTCCGTCCTCCGGCGGTTGATGTTCCGGCTCTGGCCTCGGGCGCGGTCGTCGCCCCGCCTCCGGCTCCTGCTGCCTTCGGGTGGGTTGAAGCCCTGCCTCGTCATCATCCCCCGGAGGGGTTCCCCGAGCCCGTCCTGCCCTGTGGGCGTCCTCCGGAGAGGTCCCCTGAGCCCGTCCTGCCCTGTGGGCGTCCTCCGGAGAGGTCCCCTGAGCCTGTCCTGCCCCGTGGGCGTCCTCCGGAGCAGTCCCCTGAGCCCGTCCTGCCCTGTGACCGTCCTCCAGAGCGATCATCCCAGTCCGTTGTTGTTCTTCACTTAATATCATACCATTTCATCTATTGATCATTTTTGTTATTCCAACTTTCTGGCTGATAATGTCCCATAATGCATTTCTTGTTATATTTATATTTCTTTGATGTAGCTCAACAATGTGCTTCTGGGCCTCCTCCACTGGTTGCCGGCCTCTAATCCAGTGGGATCAATTTTCCTTTTGCTTTTGCGCTTGTTCTTTTTTTTAATGGCTGGAATCACGTTAAAACACGCAAACTCCTCATTTAAATACAACGATTTGCAGCTGATTTCAATGATGCAATTACTTTTAGTAAAATCACCTGCAAAACGGGTGCAAAATAAAGGTGCAAACTTTTGGAACAGACACGCAATCTAGATCCCTTTATTTGAGATCCTAGTAAATCAGGCCCTAAATGTGACATAGAACCAAAACAATGAGCTAAAAAGGCTAAAAAAAAAAAAATCTCCAGAGCTGGAGAGCAGTATATAGTGTTATAAGTGAATGCTCTCACTTGTGATTTCCTTCAGTGTCATCCAATTCACATTTATATACCCTTCACATATATATTGCCTTCAAAGAAATCAGTTGATCATAAATAGTTATGTAACAAACAAGTGAAAAATACGAGTCAGTGAAAAAATGCTCCCAAATCGGTGATCACTGAGAATTTGGATTGGCCCATTTGTACGGCCGTGAATGTTTGAGGTCTGTGGAGAATGTGTCAGCGACCTCCATGTGTGCAGGTTTTTGTCTGTGAGTCACTGAGAGCTGAGTACCATGCTGCAAATTGCATCTGTTCCTAATTACAGGGTGCTAATGAAAGCCTGTACTCCTGGTGGGCCGACTGAGGACCGGCTTGGCACCTCACCCCCCACCAGTCCGAGCAGGGAAGAAACTGACAACACACAGTCCCAAACAACATGAAATCCATCCAGAACGGCAGCAGCTGATTGGGATGGTGGAAGGACAGCTGCTGGACACACTGCAGTCGTCCGGTTTGTCCAGCGTTCGTCTTCATCGCTCCAGACTGCTGGCAGATCTCCGTCATAACTCACAATTATATTAGTCTTCTGAGCGCAGTTGACAACAACATACATATTTTGAGCTGTCTACACATTTCTACTCGCTATTAAAAGTCCTTCAACGAAACAAAGTGCTGACCTATTCAGCAAGGTTGCAGACCAAGTTAACCTCACAACCCTGAGGTTGGATTTAAAACCTGTTTCTTAATTGACAATTTTTGGCTCCTTTTGTCGGGAGATCAGTTTGAAACATTGCAAAAAGCAGCAACAAATATCTGTTAACTAAGGTTCGGGAGCAGAGCCTCAACCACTCCTCTAATGACCAGGCAATCCCACAGTACATGTCCCTGGTTAACCGCTAGACTGTGCTTCATGCCATTGCTCTATTGCATCTAAAACAATCAAGAAAGAGAAGAAATTAAAAAAACATCAATGTTCCCTGGATCCTGATCTGCAGATCAATTAATCCAATTCGAGAGATGATCTGTTGGACAACGGTTCTCCTGCTGTGATATTCTGCTTGTAAGCTGCTTGTACTCAGCGATACACATTCCTTGGCCTCATGGGCACTTCCATACATGTCAAACTAATGAGATCTCTGCAACTCCGACTTGATCTGAGGCTTTCTCTCCTCCATCCTCCACAAAGCCCAACAGCAGCACCACAGACGGAGATGTGGATGCCGACTGGAACCCTTTTTCCTTGTCAGCCTTTCTCCTTCACAACCTCTCCGACAGTCCTCCACTGGGCAATCAGGGCACGCCTCCTCCTCATCGGCCACTTCCATATCTAAACGCCTCATACTAACAGAGGCTGGATTGTCATCAGCATGCTCAAAAAGAGGAAAGGCATTCCCTGCAGTCACTTTGCCAATAAAACACAGTTGTTAGTTGTTCACCAAAACTTCAGTCACTATAAACTCTGCGGTTCCCGTTTCCAGCATCCTCCCCGGAGCCGCTCACCTCCCGGATGGTCACTCGTGCACCATTAGCTCCCCTAATGCCAGGTTGTATTTAATCTAGATCTTCACAATAATTGCAGGAGAAATTTTGCAAAGTTTCTATGATTTTTGTGTAAAAATGTACTCAACAGAAGCTTTCCTGAAAAAACAGAGGTGATTGGGTTTGTGGGAAATGTGGTCTCATGATGAGGAATATGTTCGAGTTGTAAGAGACTTCTCTTTATATTTGTACAAACATTATTATTTTACAACAGATGTAGCCTACAACCCTGTTTCTGAAAAAAGTTGGGACGTTGTGTAAAATCTAAATAATAAAAGAATGCAATGATTTGCAAATTATGTACAACCATAATTAATTGAAAATAGGACAAGGACAACATATCAAATGTTGAAACGGAGAAATTCTATTGTTTTATGAAAAATATGTGATCATTAAGAATTTGATAGCAGTCGAAAGACTGGAAGAGTTGTGCAAGGCTAAAAGAAACACCTGGTGGAACATCTTACAAATAATTAGGTCAATTGGCAACAGGTCAGTAACATGATTGGGTGTAAAAACAATATCCCAGAGAGTCTCTCAACAGTGAAGATGGAGAGAGGTTCACCACTATGTGAAAAACGACATGGGAACATTGTTCAACAATCTAAGAATAATGTTCCTCAATGCAAAACTACAAAGAATTAGTGGATTTCATCGTCTGCGGTTCATAATATCATTAAAAGATTCAGAGAATCTGGAGAAATCTCTGAACACAAGGGACAAGGCTGGAAACCAATATTGGATGGTGGAGATCTTCGGGCCCTCAGGCAGCACTGCATTAAAAACACACTATTCTGGAGTGGAAATCACTGCATGGGCTCAGGAACACTTGTGAAAACCATCGTCTGTGAACACAGTTCATCGCTGCGTCCACAAATGATGTTAAAACTCTCCAAAGAAGAAACCAGATAGAAACATGATCCAGAAACACCGCCGCCTTCTCTGGACCGAGATCATTGAAGATGGACTGAGGTGAAGTGGAAAACTGTCCCAAGGTTTGACGGATCACAATCTGAGATTCTGTTTGGAAATCATGGATGCCACATTCTCCGGACTAAAGGGGAGAGGGACCATCCAGCTTGCTATTCAACAAGCAATCATTGAAAACATCTGGAGCATCAGGACATGAAAAATACAATTAAGGAGGCCCCGAAATGTTGAGCAGCTGAAATCATATGTCAGGCAAGAATTGGACAACATTTCACTTTCAAAACTCTCGCAACTGGTCTCTTCAGTTCCCAGACCCTTACAGAGTGTAGAAAAGGTGATACAACACAGTGGTAAACATGCCCATATCCCAATTTTTTGAGACGTGTTGTTGGCATCAAATTAAAAATGATCACATATTTTTCATAAAACAATAACGTTTCTCAGTTTCAACATTTGATATGTTGTGTTTGGTCTATTTTCAATTAAACTGGTTTTACATGATTTGCAAATAATAACACAAAAAAATATTCAGTTTTTTTTACATTTTACACAATGTCCCAAGGTTTTTGGAGAAGGGGTTGTCTCTATTCGATATTACAGATTCTTCTGTTTTGTGAGAGAGCACGTTAGTCCAGTTTTAGCTGCTCTGTAACACAGAGGTGTGTCTTTAAGATCCTCCTCCTGACATACAAAGCTCTAAAAGTTACATTGCCAACTCTCTAGCAAACTATGTGCCTTGAAGAACTTTGCGATCATCTGCATATATGTTATTGGAGGTTCCCAGAAACAGCTGAAATAAAATCAGACATGCAGTTTTTATCAGTTCTGCTCCAAAGCTGTGGAACACAATACCTGTAAAGATCAGTGAAGCCAGCTCAGTGAATACTTTTAAAAGAAAGGTCAAAACATATCTCTTTACTTTAGCCTAAGGCTCTCGCTCTTGGCTGCAGTTTACACTAGCAGGCCTTTAAAATGCATTTATTTTATTCTATATTTTAATGTTTTATTTTTTCATGTCTTGTCTTGTGTTTAATTTTGTCTGCTCGTATGCATTTTGTTTCTTTTTTATATTTTTTAATGACATTTTAACATGTTTTTATGCTTCTTTATATCAGTTTTTATGTGAAACACTACCTGTATTCATATCATGGTCTTCAAGGTCATTACTGTATCCAGGTTTCTGATATGTGTTTGGGTATGAGTTAGAAACAATGCATATACAATGTTTGAGTAGTTAACTTGTATTGCTCCCTCGGTGAAAGCATCTTGTGCTTTAAGTGAGGGCTCAGTTCATTTTTCGTCTTTTCCTATTCCTTCCTTTGTTACAGAATTATGAGAACTATCTGGAAGGTTTGCTCTGGGAGGTGGGGTGTTCAACTCAAGCAGGGACCCTCAATGTTGCTAATTCATTTACAGATTTAATTAGATGGATGGAGCCCTTGCCGTTATTAAAACAGGGAGGGAGAGAATGTTGCCAGCACTACAGGACTTTTTAATTACAACTCCACATCCCTGCTTGCTGACGTCTGGGGAACCAGTTAATTAAAATCCTCATTATTTTACTTTTAATTAGTTCCCCCCTCTTTTGTTTCCTTGCACCATATGGCAATGTTCTGTGGTCAAATCAACTTAATTGAGCTAATTAAGTTGATCAGTTTAATTATTCAAAGTACTCTGATTGGGTGGAATTCTTACCCCATCCCCCTCCCAACCCACTTCAGATTCCCACTCTACAGTGAAATTCATTGCATATCATTTTCATATCATTGCAAACGGTAGCAGAATATTAAAGTACATTTTCCCATAGGTGCATGTTGAGGGCACAATCTTTTTTCCAGACACAATTTAACTCAACAAAAAAGTGCATGTAATTCAGTACTACTACTACTACTACTACTACTTTACTAATGACCTCCAGAACATGGTGGCAGTTATATACAGCAAATGCTGATCTTTCACTTGAGGACAGAAGTTCTGAGAGTCAATGAGTGAATAGGGTACTTTTTTAAACAAGATTTAACAATATATATACAATTATTGCAATTTGATTACAAAAGCAACCTCAGTCATGATCCTTTGTTGATGTCTCACTAGATTTGAAGTGAAGTGTGCAAACCAGCAATGGACTCATTAATAAACATGCATCATTAATTAACTGCCGGCAAATAGCTACAGATGCTGCTGGACTATAAAGGCAGAGATTACTTGAGTGAAGGTATCATCACTAAACTATTTACATCTTCAAGGACGTTGCTCTCTGAAAATGCTACTCGAGCATTAAAACATGTACCAGCTGTTTAAAGTATTTTCCCCGCAGGCACGCAGGCTGATAATACCGACACATACTGCACATACAGTGTGTAACAACACTGACCGTATCCCTGCAGGCTTTAACTCCCAGTTAGAGTGGACTTCCACATATAAATCTTATTAATTCCTTTACTCTATGCTGGCAGAGTGAAATGAATCCAATGAGCTCACATATAAAGTTAGGAGCAATTTGTGGGCCATGATGTATACAAAATTAGAAACATACTCCCCTGCCAGTTTATTAAGAACGGCTAGCTAAAACGATGTGTTCTAGTGATAAAACGTGGAGGATATTTTTGGCACAATGCACAAAGAACAATCAAAGTACAGCTGCAGGTGTTTGTTCATAACACAAAGTTTTCAACAAATGAATTTATTTCAACTTGATGATGACTCTAGCAGTTCATCCAGCGGTGGTGAGACATTTAATTTAGGACTGACTTGATCTGAATGAATCAATACAAGATTTTATTGAATAAAATTCCTTTTCAACAGGAGGAAACCCCCAACAGATCCTGGCTAAGAGGTGAGCGGCCATCTGCCTCGACCAGTTGGGTTGACGGGAGAGCAGAGAGAAAAGGACAGAGCCAAAAGACATGACAGTAAACATCAGGTAGGTTGGTGGTATACTGTTAACAGGAGCGGATTCAAATGAGCTCCACTTGGGCACCGGATAAGAAGATTGGATGGAGATGAGGCAGAGGAGGGTCACAGCGAATCACCTTCAAATCACAGCTGATGCAGAAGAGAGGAGAACAGATTTACATTTTTATAGATAAAATGATTGGCTGATTGAGATAGAGGCATAATTTAAGGCTAACTACATGTTTGTTAGACTCATTACACCATTCTAAACTCTCTACAAGCAATATGTGTAAAAACCCTGAGGATTTTATTATAACATCATCCCAATGCAACATTTTTAATGCACCAGGTTTTTGATTTTCAACTCAAGTGAGCGGTATCTTCAGGTTTAGTTGAAGCTTTCTCCCTGGAAATTCATTTAAACCCTGGATCCTTCAAACAGCTCCTGTTCACCAGGGAAAGTTCCTGCGATGGAAATGCAACCTTTTTTCTCAGATTAGTGTCTGTAATATTCTTTCATTCATTGAGTCAGACTGGCTGCTTTGTTTACATCCAAGCGGCAACCTACCGTGACATCACCCAAAGCTTTGTGAACTGCTTAAGCTTCAAGCTCGGCCGTCGCCATCCTGGCTTTTTAAAACCAGAAGTGACCATATTTAGACGAGGTGGGGAACAGCGAGGGGTGGCTGACTAAATCAACACTGTGGCCTATCGCAAAAAACCTGACCGCACCCCATATATGGCACTCAAATCAGACATGCCCCCAAAATACATGGCTTTTTGAGGCCTAATAGCTCAATAATTATTAGATTATTTCAAAATGAATGAAAAGAAGCAAAAAAAATGTATTGACTTTGTAGTTCATGAGAGAAGTTGAGTGTAGTCTTTGGACCCAGAGATTTTTACTCCCAGCAACCCTCGGTGGTATTGCACTTCATGCCACTTCCACGTAGACTATATATGGAAGTGGGCGGAGCCTATGGGTCTGAAAAGTGAAGCCTATGTTTACGCAAAGGGCCTTGACACCTATTCCTAAAGTTTCAGCCATCACTTTTTATATCTGCTTTTGAAGTCATCCTTTGTCATATTCCTAGGTTAACAGCGAACATAAATGGTTTGTGAGTTTACAAATATCTTGCAAATAAATGTAAAGCCTACGAGCGCAGCTGAAATTCCATCTGCAAAATAAAGACAGAAAAATAAAGCTGCAGAGTGAGCTGGGGTCACGACTGGAGGCTAAAACATATTGAACACATTCATTTACAGTTATAAGCTTTGCATTACTTTAGCTCTTAGCATAATTTCTTTTGTTGTTTTTGTTGACTTCACACAGTTGTGGTGAAGGTAGTTTGGCAAGCTCATCTTGTCTGTGCTGATAGGAAATCAATTATTTACTCCATGTTTGCGATCTTGAAAAGCACAAGACAAATTCATTAACGCATGCAAATGAGTTAAATTACAATTATCTCCATATCTTGATAAGCAAAGAGGGGGTTCTCTCAATTGCTCTCCATGGGGCAGGTTCCATCCCACCCTCAAACCAATCAAGCCTCATCTGCATTTCACTAATTAGCCTGATGAATTCAAGAAGCAATTAACGACGCAGCCGAGATGAGCGATTAGGATAAAAGTTTTGAAGGGGTATGACTTCCAGCCCCATGTGTACATATACGGTACACGCATGAAGAAGGAAGGATGTTTCAGGTGTATGTCCATGAGAGCAGATCAATGAAATTTAATCTTCCATCTCTTCATCTCAGTACACTTCAATTACAATTAAACAAACTATTTCTGCAATGGTTGTTTTTCCAACGGCAATGGACACAAATCCACAAAGGCCTTAGCTAAATAAAAGTGTTTTTTTAGAGTCCTGAATAAGACACAAACTTTTGGTAATGTCATGAATTAAATGCTAAATAATACCCATTGTATCCTACCATAACAAAATAAATATAGTAAGTAAGGCTTTCTTTCTTTCCCATTATTGGGAACAGCCTTAAGCTCCTTAATGTAGTCTTCATGGACAAATGTGGATAATTTTTGTAAAGTTGAACACAATGGCTATCAATGTTCAAAGCTGCAATAATCAGCAGGTTATTCAAATTCAAACAGGCGACTGTGTGAAATGTGAAAAGCGTAGACTTAAAACCAGCAGATACAAAAGAAGCAACATTGGGAACGTCATCTGGAAACCACAAATATCTTTTCAAAATTTGTCGAGCCATTTCAGTCTGAATCAACCAATATTTCCATCTGTTGAGCTTAACAACTGGAATTTAGCCAAGAATCAAAGTCATGATGTCACGATCCAGGCTGTCTCCGTCTGTTCTCTAGCTTCAGTAACTCCTTCAGCATTTCATTCATGGTCTCATCGTTCCCTTCCATATTTCAGTGTGGGAATGATTATCCTAATCCTTGAGTTGAAGTTGTCATTCTTTTAAAACCATTTTGTACATTAGGAGTTGACTGTAGTGTCCAGGTGGTTTGGTGTTACACCGAAATCTGCGACCCATCAGATTTTGTGCCTGATCCTGTTGGTTAGTTTGAGGCAAGAGGTGTGAGGGTAAGAATATATAAGGTTACAGAATCCGATGGGGAACAGTGTAACGCTAGTAGTTTGGTATCATTTAGCAAAATATATAATTTAATTAAGGTTCTCGCAGTACTGTTAGTAAATAGTTGTCCCCCCCCCCTGAAAGTAACGGTTGTAAAGTTAGATTGTATGCACCTGGTAATGCAAAGATTTAAAAAAGAAAATGTGATCGGTAACGCCTATATTTTATATCATAGCTTGTTCATCTCCCTTTATAGGGACCAGAATAGCAAGAAAACAACCACAGCAGAACCATATATCGATGCAATGTGGACTGTTTCTCAATGCAGTTTGTATTTGTGTCATTAGCTGCACTCCAAATCAGTTTTGTTTTTTTTATTTTCCAAGCAAGGCTGGTCTGTTTACGACATAAAAATGCTTCAGTTTGGTAGACAGCGAGATGATGAGAAAATGGAGCTCATCACACAACTATTCTGACAGGTCTGACGCAGATCAACAAACAGCAAACTACAGATATTAACACCGTCAGCAATGTTATAAAACCCCGACAACAGAAGAGTTGGCCGCTGCCAAGAGTGTAAATAAAAACAGAATGCGATGATTTGCAAATCATGGAAATTATTTAATTGAAAATAGAACAAAAACAACATATCAAATGTTGATACTGAGACATTTTATTGTTTTATGAAAATATATGGTCATTTATTCAAACAAGTTGGGACAGGGGCAACAAAACACTGGAAAAGTTGTGTGATGCAAAAGAAAACTGATTAGGTTGATTGGCAACAGATCAGTAGCATGATTGGGTATAAAAAGAGCATCCCAGACAGGAGGAGTTTCTCAGCAGTGAAGATGGGGAGAGGTTCACCACTCTGAAAGACTGCATGGTCAAAGATTTTGGAGATTTCATCATCTACAGTACATAAAAACATTAAAAGATTCAGAGAATCTGGAGAAATCTCTGAACACAAGGGACAAGGCTGGAAACCAATATTGGATGGTGGTGATCTTCGGGCCCTCGGGCAGCACTGCATTAAAAACACACTATTCTGGAGTGGAAATCACTGCATGGGCTCAGGAACACTTGTGAAAACCATCGTCTGTGAACACAGTTCATCGCTGCGTCCACAAATGATGTTAAAACTCTCCAAAGAAGAAACCAGATAGAAACATGATCCAGAAACACCGCCGCCTTCTCTGGACCGAGATCATTGAAGATGGACTGAGGTGAAGTGGACAACTGTCCTGAGGTCTGATGGATCACAATCTGAGATTCTGTTTGGAAATCATGGACGCTGCATCCTCCGGACTAAAGGGGAGAGGGACCATCCAGCTTGCTATTAGCACAAAGTTCAAAGGCCAGCCTACATGATGAGGGAAAGCTTTGCTCATTTCAACAAGAAAATGCCAACCACATTCTGCACGTATTCCAACAGCATGGTTCTCTAGTAGAAGAGTCCGCTGATAAACTGGCCTCCTGCAGTCCAGACCTGTCAATCATTGAAAACATCCGGAGCATCATGAAATAAAAAACACCAAAATGGACCTTATGAACTGTTGAGCAGCTGAATCCTCTGTCAGGCAAGAATGGGACCACATTTTACTTTCAAAACTTCAGAACTGGTCTTCTCAGTTCCCAGATGTTTACAGTGTTGTTAAAAGAAGAGGTGATGCAGCACAGTGGTAAACATGCCCCCCCTGTCCCAACTTTTTTGAAATGTGTTGCTGGCATCTAATTCAAAATGAGCACATATTTCCCAAAAAACAATAAAAATATCTCAGTTTCAATATTTGATATGTATTCTTTTGTTCTATTTCCATTTTCATATGGGTTTACATGATTTGAAAATCATTACAATCTGTTTCTATTTACATTTTACACAGCGTCCCAACCTTTTTGGAAACAGGGTTGTACAGAGCTGAACTGTGTAAAAAAAAAACATTATCAGCTGGGACTAAACGCCTGCATCACATTCTGAATAACAGGCACACAAAGAGGACCAGTACAGACACTGACAAGGTCAATAAAAACTTTATGGATTTTTTTTGATGGTCCACCTATCCACTGAGGCGGTGGCCAATGTTTTTGTTTTTTTGTTTTTTTTTATGTCCCTGTATGCTCGTTAGTCTGTACATCCCTGACGTTACACAATTAGCTGCCTTTATAAGCAATCGCTACAAAGCCATTGTTAGCAGTAACAGCTGTTTACTCTTTATCTTTGGCCAAGAATTTCACCCATTGTTCTGTTTATAGTTCCATTCATCATCATAAGTGAGAATATGCTCCTTCTTCGTCCTCTCAAATCACTAATATTGAAGCATCAGTGTATATGTGGCTACTGTACAGCTACCAAAGGTGGAGCTGGTTTGGGCTGCTCCATATAAAGTTTTAGAAACAGGGACCAGATACTGTAAATCTGAGCGGTCATGAGAAGATCAGAAGTTGGGATTTGGTTGAATTAAACTGAATTAAACTCAAAGCTGCTGGTAGAATCTGCATTGTGGCATATTGAGTGCTATTCATTCATTTTCATTCATTATTACTTCATCTGAAGAAAAAATTTGACAAACGTAGACAAAACAAACATCATTCAAGTCGATTCAGGGGGAAACTTGGTGCGACTGGTTTGCAGAAGAGTCATGAGTGAAAAAGCAGAGGAATGCGTTCACCCTGTGTCATTATGAAAGAGCACTTTGAAACACTACCATTAAAAGCCTCATTGTTACTGTGAATGTGAAGCTAATTGGACTAACCCTGTGAGAGGGAGCTGCTGAGGCCCGTTAATTTGAAGAGTCGCAGCTGGCTACTCATGTGTGCCTCTACCCGTCCTGGCTGCTTCACTTCCAGCCTTTAATTTAGCTCCATTAGAAAACCACATAAACAATATGGAAAAGCAATGAGACATCCTAAAATTAGTGTGGATGTTAAAGTTTTCATGCCAAATGTACATATATATATATATATAAAAAAAGAGGCTAATTTAAAGGCACATTTCATGCCAAAAGCAATCAGAGCATATAAAGATCAGAGACCATGTTAAAAATGTTCAAGTTTGATGTTTTAATTTGAAGGGTCAGAGAACAGGGGAACATGAAAGTTTTTATGGTTGAAAACAATGCATATATTATGTCTCATACTTCCTGTTTTGAATTTTTTTTTGCTATAGAGAGCACAAACTGCAGGCTGCAGGTGCCCAAAGGGAAAAGCTCCCTCCCTTTTAATTAGACCAACTCACCAGATTAGGCCTCATTAGGCTGCAACACTGGAGTGCAGCTGAAGCCCATGTAGGCCTCCAGCGCATCCCACTTTAATTGCTTCCGTAATGGCCACGGCTCGGGCCTTTGAAATCCCATTCCTGTGGGTAATCAGCCATGTTTCTCTGAGAACCACAAGCGTTTCTTTACTTACCCCCTCAGTCTGAAGCAGCTAGCTCTCTGCTACACATGGACTGTAGCTTTTAGCCCAATCCTGCTCATTTCCATCACACATCCATCAATCACATGTTAGATATGGCTGAATGGTATTATTGTTGTTTCTGACAGGACTCATTCTCTTTTTATACACAGTTTAGGGGAATAAAACTCAGATTTGATTGAAAAAAAAAAAGTGTGAACAGATCAGTTTGAAGTATTGCTGATGTCTGGAAAACAAACAAAGTTTAGAGGTTGCTCTTCATACTTCATCCTCTGGGGACGTGAATGTCAATTCATCCACTATTTGATGATGATGATGATGATGGTCATTTTTTTAACACATATATTACATTTCCAGGTGCCAAGTTCTGCCTTCCAGTCTGTTTCGTGCTCGTATGAAATGTTGGTATATCTCAGAAACATCTTGGAATAATAAGTCTCAAAGTAATAGTGGCCAACACAAACAAATATATTTTAGTTACCAGGCTGTTGTTACCAGGCTGTTGTTATCAGGCTGTTGTTACCAGGCTGTTGTTACCAGGCTGTTGTTGCCAGGCTGTTGTTATCAGGCTGTTGGTCCACCAGGCTGTTGTTACCAGGCTGTTGTTACCAGGCTGTTGTTGCCAGGCTGTTGTTATCAGGCTGTTGGTCCACCAGGCTGTTGTTACAAGGCTGTTGTTACCAGGCTGTTGTTACAAGGCTGTTGTTACCAGGCTGTTGTTACAAGGCTGTTGTTACCAGGCTGTTGTTACCAGGCTGTTGTTACCAGGCTGTTGTTACCAGGCTGTTGTTACCAGGCTGTTGTTACAAGGCTGTTGTTACCAGGCTGTTGTTACCAGGCTGTTGTTACCAGGCTGTTGTTACCAGGCTGTTGTTACAAGGCTGTTGTTGCCAGGCTGTTGTTATCAGGCTGTTGTTACTAGGCTGTTGTTGCCAGGCTGTAGGTAATCAGGCTGTTGGTCCACCAGACTGTTGTTACCAGGCTGTTGTTACCAGGCTGTTGTTACCAGGCTGTTGGTCCACCAGGCTGTTGTTATCAGGCTGTTGGTCCCCCAGGCTGTTGTTATCAGGCTGTTGTTGCCAGGCTGTTGTTATCAGGCTGTTGTTACCAGGCTGTTGTTATCAGGCTGTTGTTATCAGGCTGTTGTTGCCAGGCTGTTGTTATCAGGCTGTTGTTACCAGGCTGTTGTTATCAGGCTGTTGTTACTAGGCTGTTGTTATCAGGCTGTTGTTACCAGGCTGTTGTTACCAGACTGTTGTTACCAGGCTGTTGTTACCAGGCTGTTGTTGCCAGGCTGTTGTTATCAGGCTGTTGTTACCAGGCTGTTGTTATCAGGCTGTTGTTACCAGGCTGTTGTTGCCAGGCTGTTGTTATCAGGCTGTTGTTACCAGGCTGTTGTTACCAGGCTGTTGTTGCCAGGCTGTTGTTATCAGGCTGTTGTTACCAGACTGTTGTTACCAGGCTGTTGTTACCAGGCTGTTGTTATCAGACTGTTGTTACCAGGCTGTTGTTACCAGGCTGTTGTTATCAGGCTGTTGTTACCAGGCTGTTGTTATCAGGCTGTTGTTGCCAGGCTGTTGTTGCCAGGCTGTTGGTCCACCAAGCTGTTGTTATCAGGCTGTTGGTCCACCAGGCTGTTGTTACCAGGCTGTGGTTGCCAGGCTGTTGTTATCAGGCTGTTGTTACCAGGCTGTTGTTACCAGGCTGTTGTTGCCAGGCTGTTGTTATCAGGCTGTTGTTATCAGGTTGTTGTTGCCAGGCTGTTGTTGCTAGGCTGTTGTTACCAGACTGTTGTTGCCAGGCTGTTGTTACCAGGCTGTTGTTACCAGGCTATTGTTAGCAGACTGTTGTTACCAGGCTGTTGTTAGCAGACTGTTGTTACCAGGCTGTTGTTACCAGGCTGTTGTTACCAGGCTGTTGTTGCCAGGCTGTTGTTATCAGGCTGTTGTTACCAGGCTGTTGTTACCAGGCTGTTGTTTCCAGACTGTTGTTGCCATGCTGTTATTACCAGGCTGTTGTTACCAGGCTATTGTTAGCAGACTGCTGTTACCAGGCTGTTGTTAGCAGACTGTTGTTACCAGGCTGTTGTTAGCAGACTGTTGTTACCAGGCTGTTGTTGCCAGGCTGTTGTTATCAGGCTGCTGTTACCAGGCTGTTGTTTCCAGACTGTTGTTGCCAGGCTGTTGTTTCCAGACTGTTGTTGCCAGGCTGTTGTTACCAGGCTGTTGTTGCCAGGCTGTTGTTATCAGGCTGTTGTTGCCAGGCTGTTGTTATCAGGCTGTTGTTGCCAGGCTGTTGTTATCAGGCTGTTGTTACCAGGCTGTTGTTATCAGGCTGTTGTTACCAGGCTGTTGTTACCAGGCTGTTGTTGCCAGGCTTTCAGATTTCTTTGCTGTTTTTACAGTCTGGAAACTGTGTTCACATATTGGAACCTGTGAATGACGGATCGATCAGCATCTTTTTCCAAATGTAGTTGTGGTGGTGGAATTTCTTAGCACATATGGTGATCCATGCCGATTGGTTGAAGGCTGCTCCAATAGGTTGAGCCAAGGTCTACGCCTGGAGGATGCAATGACTGGAAAGAATTCTCTACAGAGAGCAGCCAGACCCATAAATTTAATTTGGTAAAACCAGGCTAAGTCTCTGGCGTCGAGGTAATTAAAGGCTCTTGCCCCTTTTTGGGAATTTGTGGCACACAGTTATAGTGAATAAAAGAGGGAAGAAAAAAGTGTGGTTCCGTTAAGTCTTCAAATTCAGCATGAAAAAACTCATTGTTGGTGTGTGGGTGGGAGGAACGTTCCCACCACACGGCGACCATCACTTCTCCTAACACGCTGACTAACATGTCTGTTGAATCATATCTAAGTATTGTTATAAATTTGCTTTTGTTCACTTGTCTCTTTGTGTCTGGAAGGAAAACACCAAGCAGCTGAAATCACAACCCAAAAGATCCCAAAATTTTTACTCAAACCCAAAAAATTTCAAAGCTAATGTGTGTCTGTGTGGTTTTTGCAGTTCACCTCCAGCGGTCGTCCCTTTGCTTTTCATGTTCCCTCCTCATTCAACGTCCGCTGTAACTGGCTGGATGAAGGCAATAGATGACAAATGGGATAATTCCATGACAGGTATCTTCCTTCAGCCATGCTGATGTGAATCAGTAATGTTGCCACAGCTGTATAAATAAATTCCAATAGTCCTCAGAGACTTCGTCCCTCCAACGGAGCACTGGACGGATTCTTCTCCTCTCGTTCATCTCAGAGAAGCCAGTTTCTGTAACAGGAACGAAGACATCCAGACTGAACGGAGGGAGGTCAGCCGGTGGAAAAGGAGGAGGGTGCAGAAGAGACAGAAGAGGAAGGTGGGGGAGAAGGCACACATCTGGTTGTCCATCCTCTTCCTCAGCAGACCTGCAAACAGTGAAGAGAGGAAAATAAAACCAGGAAGTAAGCAAGACATGTTAACATTATGAAATATCTTCATTCAATTACAGCTGCCTGAACTAGTTTAAACAAATCAAATTTTTATAGTTGTCTCAGTCAGCCCTAACAAACCCTTTCCATTATCCAGGTCCTGAACTGCCCCCTTATTCAAATGAAGGCTGATTGTATTCCCATATTAATGGTGATTATTGTTATATCATTAAAATAGCATGTTATTAAATGTAAAATAATAATATTTGAACTGCCCAGTTAAATCAAATCTGTTCGCATAGAGATAAAAAAACAAAACAAAACAAAAAAAAACAACAAAAAAAAAACGATTTATAAGAGTTAAACAAATGCAAACTATTTACTTGGGAAATAAAATGGTCAGTTTTAGTAATTTGGGTGAATTAGTCATTTAAACAGCCCAGAAGGGGCTGCTGTGTATTTGAGGGGGAAAAGTTTACTTATGTGAAGCCAGAAGTCCAACAACACAAAAAACAAATAATAACTTATCAAACTACAGCAACTCACGGAGGAATGAATTGTGTTTTCGCTGTTACTTGACTAACTGTTGCCATATTTTGTTTAAATCATGCATAGTTATCTCCTCTCCTCTCCTCTTCTCTTTGTATGTATGCTGTGTTACCTTCTGGTCGGGCAGAATGCCGTTGGTCTGCAGTGGAGTGGAGTGTCCGGTGAGCAGACCTCCTCCTGGCCGGTCATGTTCACAGAAGATCGTCCCATTGATGTAGTGGAAGCGATCTCCAGGGACCAGTCGGTTCCTGCAGGTCGCACAGGTGAAACACTACAAACCAAGAGGAACAGTCTCAACCAGGTGAAACACTACAAACCAAGAGGAACAGTCTCCACCAGGTGAAACACTACAAACCAAGAGGAACAGTCTCAACCAGGTGAAACACTACAAACCAAGAGGAACAGTCTCCACCAGGTGAAACACTACAAACCAAGAGGAACAGTCTCAACCAGGTGAAACACTACAAACCAAGAGGAACAGTCTCCACCAGGTGAAACACTACAAACCAAGAGGAACAGTCTCAACCAGGTGAAACACTACAAACCAAGAGGAACAGTCTCCACCAGGTGAAACACTACAAACCAAGAGGAACAGTCTCCACCAGGTGAAACACTACAAACCAAGAGGAACAGTCTCCACCAGGTGAAACACTACAAACCAAGAGGAACAGTCTCCACCAGGTGAAACACTACAAACCAAGAGGAACAGTCTCAACCAGGTGAAACACTACAAACCAAGAGGAACAGTCTCAACCAGGTGAAACACTACAAACCAAGAGGAACAGTCTCCACCAGGTGAAACACTACAAACCAAGAGGAACAGTCTCAACCAGGTGAAACACTACAAACCAAGAGGAACAGTCTCAACCAGGTGAAACACTACAAACCAAGAGGAACAGTCTCAGCCAGGTGAAACACTACAAACCAAGAGGAACAGTCTCAACCAGGTGAAACACTACAAACCAAGAGGAACAGTCTCCGCCAGGTGAAACACTACAAACCAAGAGGAACAGTCTCCGCCAGGTGAAACACTACAAACCAAGAGGAACAGTCTCCGCCAGGTGAAACACTACAAACCAAGAGGAACAGTCTCCGCCAGGTGAAACACTACAAACCAAGAGGAACAGTCTCCGCCAGGTGAAACACTACAAACCAAGAGGAACAGTCTCCGCCAGGTGAAACACTACAAACCAAGAGGAACAGTCTCCGCCAGGTGAAACACTACAAACCAAGAGGAACAGTCTCCGCCAGGTGAAACACTACAAACCAAGAGGAACAGTCTCCACCAGGTGAAACACTACAAACCAAGAGGAACAGTCTCCGCCAGGTGAAACACTACAAACCAAGAGGAACAGTCTCCGCCAGGTGAAACACTACAAACCAAGAGGAACAGTCTCAGCCAGGTGAAACACTACAAACCAAGAGGAACAGTCTCCGCCAGGTGAAACACTACAAACCAAGAGGAACAGTCTCAACCAGGTGAAACACTACAAACCAAGAGGAACAGTCTCCGCCAGGTGAAACACTACAAACCAAGAGGAACAGTCTCAACCAGGTGAAACACTACAAACCAAGAGGAACAGTCTCCGCCAGGTGAAACACTACAAACCAAGAGGAACAGTCTCCGCCAGGTGAAACACTACAAACCAAGAGGAACAGTCTCCGCCAGGTGAAACACTACAAACCAAGAGGAACAGTCTCCGCCAGGTGAAACACTACAAACCAAGAGGAACAGTCTCCGCCAGGTGAAACACTACAAACCAAGAGGAACAGTCTCCGCCAGGTGAAACACTACAAACCAAGAGGAACAGTCTCCGCCAGGTGAAACACAGGCCGTGCTGTCACTTTTCATGTAAGCACCATCACAAGCAGATAGATTATTATTTTCCCCACAATGACGGTGGAGGCAGCCCTTCTGATTATATATATTATGTAGTATAATATGAACAAAGCCTTTACGAGACCTTTGAAGTTGAAGTCGATTGACCTGCTGTAGCTGCAGTCCAACCTTCCTCATGGTCGGCATGGATTCCAGGTGCTCTTGTGTGCATAATCAAAAGCATCAAGAGCGATTGCGACAGAGTCTTTGCATTAAAGAGACACGACTTCACATGTTTGTCATTTAAAGTTCGCTGTGAAGGCTGAAGCCGTGGTCTCCTGCCACACTGGAGACTGGAATTACCAGTGAAATTTCCAAGTTTTGAAGTCGGGGGAACATTTGTGTTGGGGAAGTGATCAGAAGTCTGTGAAAGTGGGACAACCCGATGGAACTGGTGCAGCATGCATTCCTTCTGCAGCGCTCGGTGACCCGTGGGGCTCAAAGATGTACTGCAAGGCCTCCAGACCACAACTTTTCAATGTGCTGTTAGCATCATGGTATGAAAATATTCAGGATTCAGGTTGGTCGGGTTGAAAAGTGAACGAGCAGCATTCTGACTAACTTATAAATAACTTGGAGAAACTTTGCAGGTTGGGTGTTAATGTGTATTTTACCAGGTTCTCTTATGAAGTCAGGTGTCTGCTTCCTCCTCTTCACCTCCCTCCTCCATCTCAACCTGCTTCCTCCTCTTCACCTCCCTCCTCCATCTCAACCTGCTTCCTCCCCTTCACCTCCCTCCTCCATCTGAACCTGCTTCCTCCTCTTCACATCCCTCCTCCATCTCAACCTGCTTCCTCCTCTTCACCTCCCTCCTCCATCTCAACCTGCTTCCTCCTCTTCACATCCCTCCTCCATCTCAACCTGCTTCCTCCTCTTCACCTCCCTCCTCCATCTGAACCTGCTTCCTCCTCTTCACATCCCTCCTCCATCTCAACCTGCTTCCTCCTCTTCACCTCCCTCCTCCATCTGAACCTGCTTCCTCCTCTTCACCTCCCTCCTCCATCTGAACCTGCTTCCTCCTCTTCACCTCCCTCCTCCATCTGAACTTGCTTCCTCCTCTTCACCTCCCTCCTCCATCTGAACCTGCTTCCTCCTCTTCACCTCCCTCCTCCATCTGAACTTGCTTCCTCCTCTTCACCTCCCTCCTCCATCTGAACCTGCTTCCTCCTCTTCACCTCCCTCCTCCATCTGAACCTGCTTCCTCCCCTTCACCTCCCTCCTCCATCTCAACCTGCTTCCTCCCCTTCACCTCCCTCCTCCATCTGAACCTGCTTCCTCCCCTTCACCTCCCTCCTCCATCTGAACCTGCTTCCTCCCCTTCACCTCCCTCCTCCATCTGAACCTGCTTCCTCCCCTTCACATCCCTCCTCCATCTCAACCTGCTTCCTCCTCTTCACATCCCTCCTCCATCTCAATCTGCTTCCTCCTCTTCACCTCCCTCCTCCATCTGAACCTGCTTCCTCCTCTTCACCTCCCTCCTCCATCTGAACTTGCTTCCTCCTCTTCACCTCCCTCCTCCATCTGAACCTGCTTCCTCCTCTTCACCTCCCTCCTTCATCTCCACTGCATCTGTTTCTTTATTTCTAAGCTCTTTAGACTGTCGCCTACCAACGAGATGCCTGAAACCAGCTCGACGACGAGGTCACGTACATGAGATCAAAGACAAAACTAGACTATAGTTCATTAATATGCATCTTCACCAACGACTAGACGGGAGTGTGAATGCCGTAGTTACAGTGGTTCGCCCTCAGGGTTCGAATCTGTTCAGATGATGGACGGACTTTTGACTCTTCTCGGGTCCTCAGGTATTTACTGTATCGAGTGATGGTCGGTGGTGAGCATGCTGATATCGTCATGACGATGTGGTAATGTCAAAGTTGGGAGTGTGATTACATAATCGCACACTCACCTTGAGGTGGTAAACGTTGCCTTGCGCTCGCATCACCATCTCACTGGCAGGGATGGACTGTCCACATGCACTGCAGGCTCCGCTGTGTCCAAACAGTCTGCACATAAAAACACACGTTACTTCAACCACGTTTCAACCAGTAGAACTCACACTTATACTCGGATGCCTGGAGTTGTAAAATCCCGCCTCTGAAAGCATCAAGTATTGTTCTGGCATCTGATGAACTGTTAAACTCTTGGATCTGTTACTCAAACCAGGATATCTCAGTATTTCACCTGAAATAACTCTTCAGCATCAATGCAGCTCTCCTGTAGGAACACGGTGAAGTGATGTTTTCAGTCTGAACGTGTCACTCTGCCTTAAATACACACACCAGCTATTAATACTCAGCACAAAGAAGAAAACACATAATGTGCAGGATTCGTTCTGGTACGTTCACAACCGTATGTCACTGATCATGTTTGGATGTTTTTGAAACCCACCATGTTTACATTCCCTTTAGATCTAACGTGACGGGCCGTTCTCCAACAGCCCCGCAGATATTTAACTCCTATTTCATGTGTTTTTGTATTTCTGCCTGCTTTACAAATTTTGAACAAAAGAAAAACTTTTGTGCAAAAATCCAAACATAAGTCATCATTACTTTGTCTATCAGACACTTGAGCATTATCAGGACCTGAGTTTGAACTTTTAATAAGAAGCCGCTGTCACCATTAGTGCTTCCTGGGTTCTCCCTCTCAGTCGCTCTCTTTCAATGCCTGCTCAGAGTCATGAATTATTTTTAATCTTAATCCAAAGTCCTTTAATGAGTGTACCTGAGAGGATCCTTGTCCTCTTTAATTACTCCTCTCTCACACACACACACACACACACACACACACACACACACACACACACACACACACACACACACACACACACACACACACACACACACACACACACACACACACACACACACACACACACTCTCCTCCTCAGTGTCAGTTACAGCTCATCCTGCTTTAATGCCATGAAGGGTGAGAATCGGAGGATGTGACTTCAAAGCCGGCGTTAGTTCAGCACATCTTCGTCCACCTCAGCAGGTGGTCGGACCGGGATCCTTTTTAAACGGTTTCCCTGTCTGTGCAAAATGTGACTGACCCGGCAGATCCGTAGAAAGCCGTCCTGTAACACGTACTGTATGTTCATCCAACGTACATCCTGCAGCGACGGGATGTTTCACCAAATCGGCCCGTCCAACATTTCCCTGGAGGCCTTTTTATACGACGGCCGGGTGAGGAAGTGTTGGCTGCTGTAATTGTTGTGAACTGGTTCCAGTGCACCTTTCGGCGCTGCAATTATACATTTTAAGGATAGTTGTTTTTGGCAGTTCCCATATAATTTGGTAAATTTTTAACACAAATGAAGATTGAAGCAGCGTCCTGCTTCATCCTGCAGAGATTCTTCAGAAACTCTGAGACACATTCACTGCAGAATAACTTGCATCTTATTTGTGTCACTACAAACTGAGAAAAATGGATCTACTCAAAACTTGGGAACTCCACTTTGCTCAAAGACTACATAGTTGATTTTTATTGGAAAATGAGGATCATAGTACAGCTACATTCACAGTTTATACTACTCACCCTGTCTTTGCAAAAATAATGCTGACACCAGCAGGTTTTGAGCTGATTCCATAAACCATGAAAATGTTAAGTGCATCATAAACGGCTGTGACCTCCAGATTGTCGACTATTTAATGTAGAAGTCATATCTACTTGTCATCTTTTGTGTAGGTAAACTGTTTGCTATGAAGTTAGCCACATCGCCACTCTGCCTGCATTGGTGTGTGTGTGTGTGTGTGTGTGTGCGTGCGTGCGTGCGTGTGTGTGTGTGTGTGTGTGTGTGTGTGTGTGTGTGTGTGTGTGTGTGTGTGTGTGTGTGTGTGTGTGTGTGTGTGTGTGTGGCAGTCATTGGACATCTTCATTTCCCTCTGGCAGCCACACACATCCTTGTGGCTGCAGTACGTCATGTAGAGAACAGACAAGATGCGGTTTTAGAGGTGATGTGAAAGTTTCCAGTAAAAATAACCGATGAAAAGATCTGTGATCACATCTGCACAATAAAATATCAGAAACACAGTGTAGGCTCTAATTATATGACGTCAATAATTTAACAGATGAAACGCAGTGATTTTCTGGTGCTCTCCCTCTTAATTCAATTAGATTAAATTTGATTCAATTCAATGTGCTTAACTGGCCTGAATGTCAGGTGGACAATATTTCCAAAAGCTTCAAGGCCAACCGAGCGTGAAGTCACCCGTTCATGTTTCAGCTTCAGCATTTCAGGTGTTGTCGTCTTGGTATTTTGAAGCCAGAAGTGACCATATTTGGACGAGCTGGAGAGGAGCGAGCGGTGGATTTGACCTTGATCTTTTTTTTATTTTTATTGTACTCTATTAATCCCCGAGGGGAAATTATTTCGCTCCAGCAGCATCCCGAGGGGGAGCTGCTGCAACAGGCTGCCACGACCGCAGCGCCAACCAACCTGAGGTGCATGTTTTTGAGTGATGGGAGGAAGCCGGAGAACCCGGAGAGAACCCACGCAAGCACAGGGAGAACATGCAAACTCCACACAGAAAGGCCCAGGACCGGATTTGAACCTGGAACCTTTTTGCTGTGAGGTGACAGTGCTAACCACTGCACCACCGTGCCGCCCTCATCTTACCTAAAACGGAAACTTGACTTCCTCCCAGGCCTGTCAATCAAACAAGACACACCCCCAATCATACTGCTCTTTCAGTTTCTAAAATCGAATTAATGATGGGATTATTTTTAAGGACTACCAGAAAACGGATACGAAGGAGTCATATGTTATCACACAAATGCAGCCACCTTGTACACAAGGGGTAAAGGTGACGAAGCATCAGTCTGCTGAGTGGACTCCAGAGTTTTCATCCCTCATGAGTTCTTCTAATGTCCCTTCACAGAAACCTTGTTGTCATGCAAGATGACGTTTTTTGGTTGTTTCATTTCATGAAAGAAGTCCAAAATTATTACCGTTGAACTACGCAGTCTGCTGTCACAGTTCATCCTCAGCAGGCCTTCAGCTGCAGCCCCCCCCCCCCCACACACACACACACACACAAACACACACCATTCTACTACACACAACTTAACATGGCACAGTGACACAACTAAGTAACGTGAATTTCACCAGGCCAAATAAATATTGCTTTAAGATCAGATAAATATGATCACACTACATTTAGATGATGTATTTGCAACGTACTGTATGAGTAGATGGAATCACAGGCAGAATAAAGACTTTGTACGGAGATGTTTTAATGTGGTAGATGTGGAAAGGCTGAGCGTGTTCTCGTGAGTGTGTAAACCTTTTCAACGTATCGGCTGCGTTCCCGTCCTGGTTGCTCGTGTTGTTGTGCTCCTGCTGCGGCCGTCAGCCCTTTGAGCAGCAGCTGTTCATCATATCATCAATATTTGACCAACATTTGCAAAATGAGTTGCAGATCTGTAGTGTTAGGCCAGTCTTAATTTTGCTCTCAAATTATTCTAGTGTAATTTAGACATTTTGACAAGAATAAAAACTGTAAGCAATGTCGGGTTTGCTCACCAGGTTATGGAGTGAGCAACGAGAAAGGAAATTGTTTATGCTAATAAGCTAATAATATTAATTCTCAGACATCTGTAGATTTAACACTACTGGACATTTTGTGTATTGCGACATCGTCTCGTTGAATTGTTCCTCTGGTTGTGATGGAGTGGTGAGTCTGAGGCGGTGCGTCGCCCACCTGATGTAGTCGTTCTTGCAGAGGATCATGCCTCCTTTGCTGTAGCAGGTGCTGCTGTACTCGCCCAGCTGGGCGTGGCAGCAGGAGCACTTGAGGCAGCGCGTGTGCCAGTAGCGCTCCATGGAGAAGAGCAGGAAGCGGTCGGCGATACGACCTCCACATCCTGCACACGACCTGCCCGCTGTCCCCCCGCCGCCCCCCAGCACTGCCACTGTGGGCGTGTCCACCCTGCTGTTCACCATGGCAACCTGGAGACAAGAGCCTGGGTCAGTGACAGATGACAGAAAATAATAAATACAAATGTGTGAGTTTCTCTCTAATATATTTTGGCATATAAGCAAAAGAAATGACCAACAGGTCTGCATTACATTGAATAATAATAATAATATATTTGTAGAGCACCTTTAATACAAAAAATTCAGCTCAAAGTGCTTTACAGCAAGAGAATTACATGCAGTGTGTTACATCTAAAAATACAGAAAATAGATCAAATCCATAAAATGAAACACAAATAGGAGGAGGAGGAGGAAGAGAAGGAGGAGGAAGAGGACAAGGAGGAGAAGGAGGAGGAGGAGGAGGACAAGGAGGAGAAGGAGGAGGAGCAGGAGGAGGAGGAGCGCCACACAGCTGAATGCATCTCTTAGATTTGCACAAAGTAAATCCATTTTTTACGGCCTCTCGTGGGGCAATTGATGAATTCATAAAAAGGTTGAAAGTGACGTACGATGAACGTCTCCAGGAATTTGTTGCTCTTGTAATCTTGCAGTGAATTGAGGCGTCGTACGCTGTGTTGAAATCAGCTGGTGGAGGAACGTAAACAGCAAAAATAATTTCTCATGAGCTCTGGACAGAAAATGGACACGAGCTCAATATCCAGACTGAAGAAACGCTGCTCCCTGGGATCACACCTCCTGCACAAGCACTGACCTCCTCATCACCTCCTCCCCCTCTCCTCCTCCCCCTCACCTCCTCCCCATCACCCCCTCTCCTCCTCCCCATCACCTCCCCCACTCACCTCCTCCCCCTCACCCCCTCCCCATCACCCCCTCCTCCTCCTCCTCCCCATCACCTCACCTCCTCCCCTCCTCCCCATCACCTCCTCCCCACTCACCTCCATGAAGAATTCTTAAAGAAGCAGCGTGTAGGATTTAGTGGCACCTAGTGGTGAGGCTGCACACTGCAGCCAAGTGAGATGTGAAACGCCCTGTCTGGAGCCACTGTTTGGTTTGTCCATTCTGGACTACTGTAGAAACATAGCAGTATGGCAGCCTCGCAATACATATATACTTACAATAATATAAAACCGAGCAAAGTAGCTCGTCTGTTGTTTGAGCTTTTTGCTTGATTAATGATTCAAGCAAGTTCTCATTAGTTACACTTAAACATCCAGACATCAGTCCTGATGGGGAAATGTGCTATTCATCAGTGTGACTACATCCATGTGAGGAAGCTTTGTTCAAACCATCATCATCCTCAATAAGTCCGTTTCAATAAGTCCGTCTCATTTACTGAGAATGTGACAGAGAAGGACAGAGACAGGGACCCGGTCCCGTCTTCCGGGGGGGGGGGGCTTTTGGTACCAGATCCAATCAACTGGTTTTGGAGCTTTCTGGCACAAAGCTTGGAGCTATTTACTTGTGGAGGTATGCAAATGTTAGAGGTTTTAACCCAAGTAGCAACCGGCAATGATGTCATCAACCATCAGTGATGTCATCGTTGGTTTGTGAACGTTATGAATCCTCCAGTTCAGATTCTGTCCGTCACCATCTTGCTAGTTCGGAGCGGTTTGGAGCAGGAAGTGACCATATTTGGACGAGCTGGGGGAGGAGCCAGCGGTGGATCTGACTGATTTGATTGGAGACCTGACGACTTTAGCTAACAACACCGAGATAACTGATGGACACATTTTATTCACTTTGGATTTGATGAGAGAAGTTGAATGGGAGTCTATGGAGCCGGAGGCTTTTTGGAGCCGACCTCTAGTGGCACTCGCTGGTATTGCAGCTTGAGGCACTTCCCCATCCTATGTCCACTTTTATATACTGTCTGTGGTTAAACCCCAACAGGAAAACAGACACACAGACACATACATAAGCATGCGACCAGCGCACAGATGCTGTTTTACACCAAGCAAGTTCAAAGTTGGTGTCCAGCTCAAACAAAACCAAACAGACATGTTTGGGCCTCCAAATAACTCATGTCAATCATTTTAACTTGATAATATGTCCAAGAGGAAGCTCTTCAAAGCTGTGCAGCATTTGGTCCTCAAACAAACAGAGGCCCACGCTTTCTAGAAATGTTGTTCATTTCTTCTTCATCTCTTTCAAACATCACGGAAACAAAACCAAACCTGATACAGAACAGTTGCAGCATAGAGACGGTTGAAAGTGAAGCAGCTTTCACTGTTGTTGGACTCGATGCTACACGTGTACCATCGGGCAACATTTCCTGTATTCTTCCTGTTCTTATTTTTCCATTACAGAACTGAACTGATTTCACGCACAGCTGGGAATGATATTGCTCTTGAATACAACCATAGCAGTGTGTGCTACTCAGCAATGAGTCAGCATCACTGCCTTTTCAACCACTTCCATGATTCATAATTAGCGCCAACAACAACATAAAATAATTGCAGGCCAAGATTCCATTTTCCAAATGAGCAACAGCAGCACAATTTGTCCTCTAGAGTGTCTAATTTCAGCAAGGGCATGTTTATGACTACCCTTCCCACAAGATTATTTGAGATTGCAGCAGCTGGTCCTCTGCAGCGGAGCAGGCTGCCCTCAATACCCTCATTTTGTAGAGGAGACACCTGGCTCTAATCAACCACAGGAACACCATGTTAGGAAGCCCAAGGCTACATTAAAACCACCAACAGCCTCATGCAGTGGGACCAAACGCTCCAATTAGTGATGGTTTTCTTCGTGAATGAGCTGATCCTCTGAATGAAAGGTGAGTCCATTTATTTAGTCCACAAAAGACTTTTAAAATTGAACCACTTGAATCCAGATTTTCACAATGTTAACAGTAAAATCTCGGGGTTTTTTTTAGGAGCTGTGAATGTGTTCAAAATTTTTATAATAAGGTACGACAGCACAAGTCAGAGGCTAAAAACGACTAAATTCACACTTCACCATCCATAAAAATGTCCAGTGTGTTGACATTCATACTAGTTTACCTATTGTGAGAAATGAAAGGAAAGTTGTATTTAGCAGAATTATTTTCTGGTGCATTGGTGACCACATGTTACAGTAAACTGTGTACATCCAAGAGTGTCTTTGATTTCATATCTCTGTCTCTTTCTGTCATTTCCTGAGCCAACAGTTCCTGAGCAGTCCAGCAGGTCCGGTTAGGATTTAATGCTTTGCTTGATTTGTCATCGTCATCTGATCAGCGATGGAGAACCGAAGCTTTTATATCGCTCGCTTCGACAGCGCCAGACTACTTTGACAAAAAGAGTAATGTTATGTCACCTGAGCTGCAGGTGTACAGCTACCTCCGTGGTTAGTTCATGTTACTGTATGACTTTGATGTCTGATCGGAACGAACCATTTCTTCTTTTAAGAGAGCGATATAAAAGCATCATAGAGGGCTGTCTGATGGTAATGTGACATCATTCTGTTCTTTTGATGATCAACTCACTGCAATCTGATATTGGGCTGGGGGAGGAGCCAGCCACTTTCGTAAACAGCCAAACATAAAAAATCAGATTTGACCAATGAATCCGAACTGATCACGCTGCCTTGCCGTGTCAACGTATCTTAATATAATATACCCTGTCCATCGCCATCACTCAGCCATGTGCAGCTCCCCTTCAAGAGAGCGTGAACAGGAGAGAGAGCGCTGTGGCTCACTCAACAGCTGATCTCCTCTTGCCTATTATTCATTGTGTGCGTTGCAATCTTACACAACAGTTTACCGCCACAAAAGATTACCAAGTTTATGTGACTTCTACATCAAACACCACGAGTCTATAATCAGTAGCTGCAGCCTTTTATGAGCAGAATCTTCTCGATGAACGAAAACATCATGATAGCTTTGGAGATCGGATCAAAACCTGCGAGTATCAGATTCAAATTCAGCAAATGAGAGCTGGGTGAGCAGCAGTAGATGTGGCTGTGCATGTTTATCATGCTCCACATTTAACAATAAGAATAAACTGTAGTTCTTCAAGCAAAGCAGAGTTCCTGAGTTTCGTGTGGATATATTTTGCTGATTATAGTGACACGAAGATGCAATTTATTCCGAGGCTAAGATGCCTTTACAAGTTTAAGATGTTTTCAAGTAGCTCGGAGGATGAAGCTGCTCAGTGTGAATCTTCAATCCTTCACACAACGTGTTAATGAAATGTCAACATGTAGGAGAACTGAGAAAAAAAGTTAAACATTTTTGTGTGTAACCGAAATGAAAAGTTAGAAAAAATGGGTCTGTATTATAAATCTATATTATATTTATTATTTTACCAGTGGATTTAATTTATTCTTTTTTACATATCATGATTATAATATTTGACAAGATTCATACTGAGAGCAGAGGATGTTTCTATGTGACCATTTCTTCCTCTTTTACTAGCTGTCTTCAGTGCCAGATTCCTTCAGGCAGCAAATCACCAGCCATGAAATCAATTAGCAGGTTTAGTCTGCTCTGTGTAACAGCTTCCACCCCTGTGAAATAAAGAGTGAGCATTTCTAGATGGAACAAACAACACATGCACTAATGGGATGACTTCCTTCTACCAGTTAGTTGCTGGTGGAACCGGTCTGGCAGCTTCAACATATCATGTCATGTCAGGAGGAAAATATAACAGTCAGGTTCAATCACAGATGAAAAAGTAAAAGAGTCCTTAATCCTTTAAAGGAAAACAAAAGTGTCACTTTAACTGTTAAGCCTTAAAAAATGTCTGTAATCTTCAGTGATCGCGAAACATTCTTGGCCACATGTGAAGCAAATTTCAGCGGAGCAGCCGACGCAATCATCATACTAACACCTGTTATTTCAAGAAGATTCAACACAGCTGCCAACCAGCTCTATGAAACAATTCTTATCCAATTAAAATGCAAATCCTGCTTTTAATCATCCCCGGCAACACAAAGCCTCGGTATGTCCTCTCCGGTTACTCCAGGAAGGAAAGCATGAGTCTGTTGAATTTGAAGATCACAGCACAGGAAGGACCTGATTCAAATCTATAATTCCTCTTTGCATGACTTGGCCATGTTGAATATAATATATACTTCTGCCACTCTTCACCTTCCTCCTCTATTCAACTGTTTATGATGGAAACGATGCACATACACAAATGTTTCCTGACTGTGGGACTGTGCACCTTCGTGAAGGTAAAACTCAGTGCTGAACAACCGTAGTTCACCCACTCTGCTAAAGTAAGAAAAAATGAACTAATATTTGTGGATCCTGCTCACGAAGAGCAAAATGAATTATTATTATTATTATTATAAAGTATTTCCACTTAATGCTACTTCACACTTCAACTCCACACTTAAAATTGATGTCCTTCCCCCAAACGTTTATTTACCTCCCGTTGACGAAAGACAGAAAAAGTACTTTGGATCAACAACGGCTGGTCGACCGCCGTCTGGCCGGCAGCGGGGACGTAACGGCGGTTCGTCGCCATCTTTGCAGGCTTCCTTTCTGTAACGCAATCACATCTTTCACAGTGTGTGAATGTGAGAAAGTAAGTTCTACCTGTAGCTCAGCGGTGCAGAGATGGTGGTGAGACGTGTCCCAAACAGGAGGGTGAAAGTTCATTTCTCTTTAGTGCACCCTGCAATCCAAACAGCTGCTGTCAGCCGTGTCCACAAACTCCCACAATGAGACTCTAATGTGGAGACATCTCATGATAGTGAAGGTTAATGGTTCAAGCTTAAAGCTTAGTGCACCACGTCTCAACTCCTACTAAACAACACAGCTCACACTGACCCCCCCATCGCCCTCGACCTCGAGCCCCCCCGCTCCGATCCATTTAACTTCAGCAACATGTCCTCCATCTTGTTAAAAGTTGTACTTTGTGCAATTCTCAATCTGTATCTGAACTGCCGGCTTTAATGGATCATTTCTGGTAATTATGACTATTGTTGCATTTGTCTTAATGGACAGTTTTTATTTGATTTATTTTATATTTTAACACCAAGAGAACAAGTTCCTGCATCTTTTCCTGTTGACAGTATGCAGCATTTGATTGTTTTAACCCTCGTGTTGTCCTCGGGTCAAAATGACCCGCAGCTGTGTTCAATGACTGATGCAAATTCATCGGCATCAGATCAGATCTGCATCGTTCTCTTCCATGCGGGACAGATAGGAAGATCTTGTATGGATCTTATCTGAATTTCCACTTGTTTCATGCTGTTGCACACGATGGCCACCAATCTTAACTTTCTGGGATAACAGAACCCAACTGACAAACAACAACAATGAAAAAACGATATTTCTTGACCATATCTGTTTATCCTTCACACTCACATGTTATTGAACACGTATGGTTGATGTTCTACTCACTTCTCTCGGTTCCCACTTCATCATATTTTGGGGAACAAAGTTTGTGGAGGAGCTGCAGTGTGAACGGTGTAGAGAATATGAACACGTGTTGCTTTCTCTTGTGCAGGTTTCCATCAGAAACAGTACCATTATTTTGGACATGACTGCTTTTCTTTTTGTTCTCTAAATTGTTCGGTTTCTTACTTTTTGTGGAGTGAAAGTCAAAAAGATTACGACTGTTTTCTGAGATCTCCTGCCTCTACTTGCTCTCCTGTTTCATTCTTAGCTCCACGATCTCCTGTGTGGTCGTCTTTCTTTTCTCTTACTAAGAGCTTCCTGCAGGGCAGCGGCAGCACATGCTTTTGCACATTCTTGCTGCTGCCGCCTACCTCAGCAGCCCGGTTACCACCCTGCTAACAACCTGCATGCATGTGTCTTATAATGTGCAGCGCTACATCACCCCAACCCTCCCTTCAGTACAGCTTCAGTTCTGCTCTGCTGACTATAAATGATACTTTTACCAGTGAATGATTGGTTCTAATGAGGACATTGTTTTAAGCAACAATTATTGGTGACTGCATAACAGCCAGGTCGATTATCAAAGAACATTTCATCCAGTCGGGCGGTGATGAATGTTTATGTGACTTCCTGCTGGTACCAATGCAAACAGACTTGACTGTCCTTTTTCTTACTGCCCTGAGATCCACAAACATATTCTGATATCCAGCAAGCAGACCTATTGGAACCCCACTGTTCCACCTTTATTAGATGGTAGTACACTCCTCACCCAAAACTACAAATAAGCAGCTACGTGTGCGATTCAAGTAAAAAGTGATTGATTCAGTGAATAAATAATAAAAAAGAGGAGCAAATAAAGAGACACAGTTTCAGGTTGTTATAAATCAATAATTGATCATTTGTTACAGCAAATTACTGATGTTTCTCATATTGTGAGCTCTTAAACAGAAATGATTCTGTATTCCTGGACTCAATGACAACATTAGTGTATAATTAGTTTAAGAGTTTAAAGGTGTTGTGCTCTCTGGTTCCATTAACATGAACTAGGCTGAGTTGGATTAGAGTTTATATCAGTCTCATGAGTGATCCCGTAGAATCTAATATTTTACACGAACTACACTCATTAGGTTACTGTAAGTGTAATAACAGATGAATTTACTGATAGACAAACGTCAACTTAAACATCCCAACATCTCGCAGAGGCAAAACAAAGGTTCAGAGCGGAAGAGGGAAGATTGTGCACTAGGAAATGAATCACGGATGGCATCGATCTCTCGCCTACCTTGGTGGCTGTTAGTATTCCTCGGTGGCTGCAGGCAAGTTAAAGTCTGCGTGCAGGAAACCCAGTATGTCTCACCTCTCAGGCATGCAGCGGTTTGTACCTGTTTCCAGGATGAAGACAGCTCAGTGTCTCACAATTACCCATTTATTTCTATACACGTTTGAAGATTGAAGCTGAGAGAACTTGCCAAGTATTTAAAAAAAAAAAAAATCAATATCCAACAATCATGTAAATACATTTAAGTTATTTATTTAGCTAAATGTCCACATTCTCACTTTCTCAGCGTCCAGTTTCTCAAACGTGAGGAATTTATTATTGGAATATTTTGGGGGTTTTGGAGAAGTGAAATGAAGGACTCCTCTTTGTCGCTGGGAAATTACAATTCATTTTTCACTCTTTTCTAACTAATTGGTGTGTTTTTTTTAGATGCACACAGAGCACGTGTAAAAACATGTGGTGGTCCACTTCGTTTTCTTGACGTTTAAGCTGGAAGCATTTTAAATAGGCTATAATACATGTTTACATTATTTCTTCATTTAAATTATAGATCCACCACCCATCCGAATACACACACTCTTCATCCAAGGTGTAATTGACAAATAGCTTAATAATAATAATAATAATAATACTAATAAGCTACATTATTATAGTCCCAGTTCTCTCTGTTATAACTTAGTAGTCGAGGCCTTTATGATACAGTAGATATCTGAATGCAAATCAGGACCATGTGAACTAATGTGGACTCAAACAGAGGACTTCAGCAAGGTCAAACAAACAAAACAAAAAACAAACGATGTACTTTAACCTTTAAACAAAACATGAACTTATAGAAAGATGTCTTCTTATTGTGGCGCCATGACGACCGATAAAAGCGCATTATTAAACAGACGGTTGTGTAAGTCAGCTGACTGGATGTGAAACGTGTGATCCAGCTGGACCAAGCTGCAGCTCATGTTTAGGACCTCCTGACTAAAAGCTGCTCTGTAATCACATCCACTGAACTCACCTCACTGCTGTGAACTTGGGACTGAATATTCGTTCAACCCGCGGCGGCCTGAAGTCCGGGAGGGAGCCAGATGTTGGAAAACCAGCCGACAACTTTTCAGCTGCTATATTCTCCACGCGCCGGTTTGACTCGTGAAGCAGCTCCTCCTTTTCTTTTCCATTTACAAATCTTCTGTAGACTTGTGTAGAGGTCAGCAGACACCGACAGCCCCTCACACGGCCCCTTGCTAACCTCCCTGTCGGGCTTTGTTCCTGCGGACAGCTGTGGAGTCGGACGGAGAGCAGAAGTGTTCCGACTGTTTTAAATGCATCTGAAACTCACGCCTTCTCTGACGTCACTAAAGGGGTGTGGCTCCTGCCAGCAGTCAGGCTCGGCAAGGCAAGTTTCTTTATATAGCATGTTTCAACATCAAGGCAATTCAAAGTGCTTCACAGAAAACCATTAAAAGCATCAAAACATCAGGCAAAAGAAAAGGACATTTAAAAACGATGAAGAACACGTGATTAAAACATTAAACATCAGGATCATGGATGTCTGCCGCTGGCTTTTTTTGGTTCAAAATATTGTCATCATCTTACTGCTTGGAATAGCAAACAATGATTATATTTCTCCAGCGCTCCTACAAAGCCATCATCAGTAGTGGAACAGGTCTTCTGAGGCTTTACTTCAACAAAAGTACAGTATTTCCAACTAAATGTAGCTACTTACGAATCCAAAGTAAAAGTAGGCTTCTCCTTACAAAGAGTGTATTCAAACTAAATGTGGAGCCTGCAAGGTTTCACCTTTTACCATCTTTGTTACACGACATTTGTGAGAAAAAGTTATTATTATCTTGTACACAAAGGTAAAAGATAATGGTTTTTGACTCTTTTATTCATTTTATTTCAACTTTGTTATTCTAATGTCTGGTAAGTCTCTTTATTGAGGAATAATGAAGCACAAGTGAAACGGTGTTATTTGCTCCTCCAACTGCAAACGGCTGAGGTGACTATAAAAACGTCAACACTTCGTGTGGTTTCAAACCACTCAACTATCACATTTGTCTGCATTAATACTAAAGTACATACATGGGTGCAGACTTTACATCATAGAACTAAAAGCCAGGATTATAATCATGACCACATGCAAGCATCTGTGTCCTTGTTTTTCATGCTGATTGCAAATTTGTAGAGTGTGACCTCTAGTGGAAAAACCGCTAACGTGCATCACAGAAACTGCATTCCTGATTGACAGTATTATAATGCACCACAGGGCCTGTTAGTCTCATCTATGGAAATAATGCAG
>NW_027210878.1:175000-310000 GCF_029030835.1 Brachyistius frenatus
CAATAAATCAGTTTTGATAAGTTCTATAAGTTCAACATTTCATAGTTTGGAGTCTTCATGGTTTATTGCAATACAAGTTCAGGTCACGTTGCTTCATCTGATCGATGCTTATCTTATGCACTTTTCCAGTGCCCGGGCGGGGGGAGCAGGAGGAGCAGGAGGAGGAGGAGGAGGAGAGAAACACAGCAGGACAGGCAGGAGTCGGGATGCCGCTGTTCTTCAGGAAGAGGAAGCCCAGCGAGGACTCCAAGAAGAGGCTGGAGTATCAGCTGTGCCGGGTAAGAAGACCTCCTGCTGCTCTGGGTCACGGCACCCCTCTGTCATATTGCTGCTGCTGTTTTTTTTACTGTGATTTTTGTATTTGTTTTATTGATTTAAGTCCCCTTCAACTCATGAATATGTCTTTCTACCGTTGAATGTTTGCGCTTCACTGTGCAGCGTTACGAACTGGAAGGCTGTTCCCACATTCGTCAGCTGAGGGGAAAGTTTCTCTGTGCTCACTGAAAATTGGATATTAAGGGGCGGGGCCTATATTATGATTTATGACATCACAAATAGTTTCAAAGCCGATCCTGATTCAATGAAACTTAAAGTATTATGTCGAAACATAAAACTTCCAGTTAAACTTAAAAAATGAAATATATCTGCATGTTCATAGATTAGTATTTTTTAATGAGTGAGAAGGAGTAAATGACAATGACAAAAAAAAACATCAGACACAAATTATTGTTCCAAGCATATTATATTATATTATATTATATTATATTATATTATATTATATACATTTTAAAACATGTCTAGAGGGGATCTTTGATCAAAAATGCATCTCCCCAACTCTGGAAGTATTTTCAATGGGAACATAACATTATGTTTCTTTCCTGTATAAAACAGAGAATATGTATTCCAAACCAGTCTAGTAACACTTCTTCATTCCTCCTCAGTCGAAGGAAGCCGGAGCTGATGACATCCTGGACATCTCAACCTGCGAGCTCTCAGAGGTAATGATGTCATGGCTGCAGGCGAACTTCTCTGATTCCTGTCAAACATCTGAAAGCCTTTAGTATGTTTAAGAACAGGTTCAGTTGAGCCAAATGTACTAATGAGTTAACTTAAAGTTATTTCCACTGTTCTGAAATATCTGTGTCCATAAATAACTTGTTGGTAAGTGTGCACCATTATGACCTAACAATTGGTCTGTGGTCAAATATACACTCCAACAGAACTTCCTACAGAACTCCACCGACCGACAGACAGCTGATCCAGCTCTGCTCCATCTTCTGAAATGGGCGTCGTCTCAGATGATGATCGACAGGAAGTGATTCTTATTCTCTAACGTGTGTTTACTTGATTCCTCTCGTCTCACATCTCTTAGCTGTAGCTTCGGGCTTCAGTGGAGGCCTCAGATGTGGAAATGACACGAATGAGGGATATATGGTGTTAAAAGAATGTAGTGATGAGTTAATACTCCAGATAAGACTGTACCATCTGATCTTCCACAGGTTCCCTCGAGTGCTTTTTCCATTTGCAAAGTGCTTCATAAGAAGGTAAGAATGCAACATAGAGCTTTGAAGTTGCTGCTGTGTTTAATCAACACTGAGAAATATTCAGGTCCCTTTACTTGTTTCACACTTTACTGTGTTGTGTTTGTAGATTTATGGATAAAACTGCCATTTCTGCTGTAAACCTACAGTACATTTAAGTTTTACAAATTTATTAAAAGTCAAAAGCTGAAATCTTGCATTACCAAAAGTATTCAGAGTCTTTTAATGTAACGCTCCAAGCTTTGATCAGGTACATCTGGTTAGCTTTCATTAGAACAGTAAATTTTCAGATCCAGTTCTTCCATCACCTGTTATGATAATACTTGCAAGATTTTTCACATCGGTCGAGACATCATTGGAAAAAATGCATCTCATGCATCTCATGTTGTTCCACTTATGTCACCACCGAATGCTGTTAGTAAAGAAATCTTCTCGTATATGTGTTGAGGGGAGATTTTCTAGAATCAGAACAATGATGGTGAGATAATCTCCGACTGACTAAGCAGTTAGAAAAAATGTGCGCTTGGGGCCAATTGGGAATAAATGACATTGTTTTATTAACTAAAGTCTTGCCTGTCTTTTGGACATCACGTTTGAATCATTTTAGAGATGATTTTTATGGGCATCTTATGCCTTTACCTGACAGTGGCGGTGGAAACTGATAGGAAATGAGTGTTAGAATGACATCCAGCAAAGATCCGGACAGCCACGACCTGATTCATACTGGGTTAAGGCTCCATATAGTTTTGTAAATGAAAGATTTCAGGTTTTGACGTTGAATACATCGGCAAACTTTTCAAAAAACAGGATTTCATCTTGCCATTATGGGTTACTGAGTGAAGATTGAAGGGGGAAAAAAATAGAAAATCTATCCATTTAAGATGAAATGTAGAACGTGTGAAGTGAATAGTTCCTGATTCCCTGCATGCAGCTGCTCATGTCCTTCACTGAACGTCCTCGGTCTCCTTCAGGTACTTATCCTCCACAGCAATGAGCTGAGACACCTGCTGCCCAAAGGATGTGACCTCAGTACCCTCGCCACTTTAAAGGTAAACAACAACCAATGGGACACTTGAAGTGTCTGTAAAAATTATAAAGTAGCACTTTAGGATTTGAAAAGATTATATACATACAGTTATACAGACCAAAGTTCCTTTAGCAGGTAACGAGAACACATTTAAAATCTGCATGTTTGCACAATCAAAGTGAAGTTTGTGCTGAAAATGTACTTGACATGCTGTCGCTTGTTCAACCCTCATCCAACACACCATCACCTGCAGTTCATCAAGCCTGCTGCATCTCCACAGCTGTGACCTAGTGACTCATTTTATATGCTTTTGTTAGGTTTGTCTTTCAATTCAATTCAATTCAATTCAATTCAATTTTATTTCTGTAGCACCAAATCACAACACAGGTTATTTCATGGTACTTAACACATTAAAGTCTTTACAGCAGAACTTTACAATATTATACAGAGAAACCAACAATTCAACAATTCCCACATAAGCTAGGAGGGAAAAACTCCTCTTTAAGGGAGAAAAACCTCCAACAGAGGGAAGAAAAACTTCCTTTAACAGGAAGAAACCTCCAACAGAACCAGAACCAGAACCAGAGGTGGGCGGAGCATCTGTTAACAGAACCAGAACCAGAGGTGGGCGGAGCTTCTGTTAACAGAACCAGGATCAGAGGTGGGCGGAGCATCTGTTAACAGAACCAGGCTCAGAGGTGGGCGGCCATCTGCCTCGACCGGTTGAGGTGAGAGGAGAGCAGAGAGAGAAAAGGACAGCATAGAGATACAAGAGAAGAACTGTTGGTGGAGACGACAAGCGCAGAGCAGAGACATGCAGCTCCATGACGGGACATCTGGAAAAGAAAGAACAGAAACTACACGAGTGAAGGAACTGAATGGAGACAACAGATAATAAGAAGAAACTATAGGAGAGAAGAAGATGGTGAGGTATGAGTCAGTTAAAGAGTAGGAGGAAAGAAAAGAAGCTCAGCATGTAACGAGGTCCCCCAGCAGCCTCGGCCTATAACAGCATAACTAAGGGTTGGTTCAGGTCTACCTGAGCCAGCCCTAACTATAGGCTTTATCAAGAAGGAACGTTTTGAGTCTAATCTTAAAGCTAGAGAGGGTTTCTGCCCCTCCAACACAAACTGGGAGCTGGTTCCACAGGGGAGGAGCCTGAAAACTGAAGCTCCGCCTCCCATTCTACTTCTGGAAACTCTAGGAACCACAAGTAGACCAGTGTACTGAGAGCGAAGTGCTCTGCTAGGATTATATGGTTCTATAAGATCTCTAAGATATGATGGAGCCTGGTCATGTAGAGCTTTGTAAGTCATCAAGAGAATTTTAAATTCACCTCCTAATGGAAGCATGTACAAAGTAAAAAGTATTGGGCCTAACACTGAGCCTTGTGGAACTCCATAACTAACTCTTGTTTGTCTGGAAGACTCATTGTTGACATGGACAAACTGGAATCTATCTGATAAGTAGGATTTGAACCAGTCTAATGCAGTTCCTTTAATCCTCGTAACGTCTTCTAATCTCTGTAATAAGATCGTATGATCAAAAGCAGCACTGAGGTCCAGAAGAACAAGTACAGAGACGAGTCCATTATCTGAGGCTAATAAAAGGTTCTTAGTAACTTTCACCAGAGCTGTTTCTGTGCTATGATGAACTCTAAAGACTGAACATCTTCAAACAGATCATTCCTTTGTAAATGATCACAAAGTTGATTTGCAACAACTTTTTCAAAGATTTTAGAAATAAACGTCAGCTTGTAAATTGGTCTGTAGACCCTTTTTTTATTTTTTATAATAATGTTTCTAGACTTTCCAGCTCTGATCCTCCAAGGGGAGATGACCTAGTGGCACATCACCTAGAAGAATAGTGCGTTTATGTGCTGTCATGTAGTTACAACTGTCAGCTGCATTTATACCAACAAAATAACTTTTAGTCTCTGAATACAATCTATGTGGCATCTGAATGATGAAACTCTGTAAACATGAAGAGAACTCCAGACCTGTGTTTCATGGTGCAGCAGCAACGTTGAGCAAGTTTCAAGTCTGTTCTACTAAAATGAACCGATGAGCCCGCTGGGAGGAAAGACTGACTTACAAATTAAACTGCCACTTGCATGAATAGTTAAAGTTCTGTTTGTAACCTAAGTTGTAACACAAATGATTTATTGGATTTATTGGACTGATGGTGAGAAACTCCTTCATGTTCTAAATTGCTTCTCATGTTTCGTGTTGAGGTTTTGTTGCTTTTAAAAGAGTTCAAATCATCAGTTTTGCACAGAAACTTTCAATCCGGTCAAATTAGCAGGGCCACAATTTGATAATATTACTATTACTATTACTATTACTAAATATTATTAGTGTGCTTCTGAAAAGTGTCTGACCTCCACTTCATCACTAAAGTACACATGACCATCTACTTGCACAGGTTCTGGACCTGCATGAGAACAGACTCAGCTCGCTCCCAGAGGACATCGGGAAGCTGGTGGCTCTGCAGGTGAATCATTGAGCTCCACTCCAGATGTAGAGGAGCTGAGGGGGAATGGATGCACTCAACATCTTCATGTGACCATTTTAGATTCTGAACGTGGAGAAGAACTGTTTGAAGGCCCTGCCGGAGTCCATCGGGAGTCTGCACCTCCTGCAGACTCTCAGTCTGAAGGGTATGATGCCTGTTTGTCTGCAGGTCAGAGAAGTGCAGGTCAGATGCTGTTGCTTATGTTTTTCCCGTTGCTGTATCTCTAACAGGGAACTGTCTCAGTGAGCTGCCCTCCTCCGTCGGTTCTTTGAGCAGTTTGCGCACCCTGGATCTGAGCGACAACAAAATCCTGCAGCTTCCCAAATCTCTGGCCTACATCCGCACCTTAGAGGTGAGTCCTGGGTTTAACTCCCACAAATACAGGACGGCTCCAGACACTGAGTTGTCATTAATATAAACCATGTGTGTGCCGTGACAGAGCTTCACTCTTGATGCTGCCATGATGTCCTACCCGCCCGCGTCCGTGTCCACAGAAGGAACCGAGAGCATCCAGCGCTTCTTGTGCTCCGGTACGGTTTGTTTTGCTCACTCTCTTTATCCAGAACTGAGTCCAGCGGCTCACGCTCGCCTCAGTCCGTCTTCCAGGACGGGACTTTTGGTACCAGATGTACAATTAGTTGCATCCTACCCAACTGTGCATGACCATGGACCAGAATGACACTACAAGGTACTCACTAACGCCCCCTGCTGTACATAGAAAGGGAATTTCATTTTGACAAATCACACTTTCAAGACATTAAAGGGATTTTTGAGGTTAAATCCATTTGAGGAGATGGATGATGGGAATCATCTGCTCCGGCCACGGGCACTGTAATGAGGAAGAATGTCCACCCAGTTCAGTGGACAATATTATTGGATTATCTTATTTGATGATGCTTTTCAGAGTTGGGAGAGGAGTACTGCCCGCCGTCTCAGTATCTGTTGCCGGTGCTGGAGAGCGACTGTGCCCAGAGCTCAGACAGCTTGGACGGCTTGGATGAGGCGTGGCAGGTACAGCACATGTCAAACACAGAGTGGAGAGCGCTGTTTGTTTAAATGTTACTTTCACTATATTTATTGGTTTCTGTTGAAGACAATGAAAGCCTTATTTAACCTTTCCTCACTTTCTGTTGCAGAGCAAATTCAGTGACTACGAGAAGAGAAAGGTTTGTGACTCCATCAAACACCATTAACTCTTAACTCTCTCTGACTTTTGTACTTAAAGCTGCACAAGTCAAACTTTTTTTTTTATATATAATGTTATGTGTAATGTGAAACTGGTTGTTCACAATGACAAACCCACATCCATCTATTAGCTCATTGTTTTGCCCACAAATGAACTCGTGTGTTTCAGTTCACTCTCATCAGTGTAGTTTCCCACAGCAGAAACAGCAGGGAGCAAAAAGGATTTAGTAAATCGTACCAAACAGTTTACTTTACTCATTTTTTATTTTTTTTTACTTTTAGGGTTGTGAATCTGCAGATGAAGCATAAAATATAGTTTTTTTTTTTATTCAGACTCATCCTTTTATTTTCTTCCATATCGTTTGTCTTTTACATTGATATTAGTCTTTATCTTACAAGTTTAAATAATTTTTGCACTGCAGACCGATAGCGCCAACCTCAACGTGTGTGTGTGTGTGTGTGTGTGTGTGTGTGTGTGTGTGTGTGTGTGTGTGTGTGTGTGTGTGTGTGTGTGTGTGTGTGTGTGTGTGTGTGTGTGTGTGTGTGTGTGTGTGAGAACCTATAACTAAGTATTAGTAGGAAGGGGGAGGGGTTTTCAGTGAAATTTGTTTTCCAAGACCGAGGAAGGTGCGTCATGTCAGCAGCAACCAGGTGGCTTTCATCAACATTGGCAGGGTTGTGTAGTGTGAATTCGCTCTTCAGGCTCAGACTGTCAACACAGAGTTGTACTGTGATGTTTGAGGGAAACCTTCGATGCAAACAACCTGAACTGTGGCCAAATGCCACTTATATTGTCCAACATGACAACGTGCCCGCTCAGCAGTTTTTCCTCACCAACCCTACTCGCCAGATTGGCTCCCTGCGACTGCTTTCTGTTCTCAGGGTGTGGGTTCATGATTAAAATCCCAATGTGCCTGCAGCTGAGGTCACACAAAGTCCCATGTGATGCTGTTATGAACAGTTGTTCCTGGCCTCTGCTCCACTGCTCAGCGCTACGCTGCGCTCCGTTCGTGCACAACAGGAACTGCTTCGGACATATTTGATCGCCCCTCGTACCTTCACAGCCTCTTCCTTGTACGTCCGTCCTTTAGGAGCAGAAGCAGCAGGAGAAGTTGGCCTTCGAGTGGCAGCTGGAGCAGAAGCAGAAGGAGCACACCCAGCTTCTACTCATGAACAACTCCCACAAGGAAAACATCCTCAACTCGGTCCGACAGGTACACCAGTCCCTCACTCGCTCTTTTACTTTATGACCCACGATTTTATTGCATGTTTGATAAGTCTACAACTTCCCACTGAAATGGGATTCGTATCACCTGATAACGTTGCATTTAGATTCCTAGAAATCCTCCTTGCTCACAGTTCATGGTTTGGAGTTTAACTGATCTACATATGTTGTCTTTCAAGAAATCAGCTGTGAGCTGAAGGGACTTCCCACATCACTCTGCTAGCACGGCTACACGTTCAGTGTTGAATGGAGCCTAATCTGGAATCCTTTTTATAGATGTTCACCAAATAGTAGGCTTGATGCTGACAGGGCGCAGAGTTTAACATCCTCTGAACCAAGTGTGATCTCTACTTTATTGCTATAAGATGAAACTTCTCCTGTTTCAGTTATTATTCTGTCTCAGCTCCACAATGAAAGACACAGCTCACATCTACGCACACTTTTATTGTGATACTATTCTATTTTTACTTCTAGTAGTTTCATTTCTCTTTTATCTTTTATATTTGTCATAATGGAATAATTAAATGTTATTGTATAAAAATTGTAAACATATAAAGTGCCTAAAACTTTTCCACAGTACTGTACAGTATGTGAAGTCTAGAAGTTGCCTGTCCATCACAGACAGACAGAAACAACAGACAGACAACCACTTAATGTGTACAGTAAATATACAGTCTACTGCTTGAAGCTGTGTCTGCGTACACTGTATATCTCTGCTCTGCTCTGACTGCGTAACGGTTTAATGGCATTCAGGATTCCTCAAAAAGCCCATTTTTAATGCTTATGAGAACATTTAATGTATCTGTGTATTGTGACATCACAGACGTGAGAGTGTGGAGTCTGTGTGATGTTCAGGAGCAGGAACGAGTGGAGCTGGGCGTCACTCAGTGGCAGAGGGCCCAGGAGGCCGAGAGGCTTCTGGTGCTGGAGAAAGTCCGACAAGCTGAAGACAACATTAGCAGTCGCGTCAGCAACATGCTGATGGCCAACAACAGGTGGGGCTGGAGGAGGAGGCTGTGTTGGCTTGTAAAGAGTGATTTAGATGGTTTAACCACACTGTGTACATGCAGATGAGTTTCTGCTAACTGCTGTGTTTTTATTTGGATCTCTTTAGGCAGAAAAAGAGTGCAGAGTTTCTCCAGGCCATGGAGGAAGATCGGTGAGTGGAGAGACTACAGATCCATAACATCCAGATCTGTTACAGCAGAAGAGATACGGGGCCTCCACCACTCATCACTCATCCAATTGATTTCCACTTAGCAGATTCAGCCTGTTTGTAGAACATTTTCCAAGGAAGAAGCACACAAAGGGCTTCCAGGGGAAGGAAAATGAAAACATACTGACAAGACGCCTTAAACACATTACGGAGAAGAACAGTAGAAACGGAAAAAAATCCATTCTGTAATGTAATTTTTCTAAGCCAAGGCAAATGCATCACTCGCAGATCGTAGTACTTTAAAACTGAGTCCTCCCATCCAGACTGGCTGTAATGTCATGTACCCATCATAGCCAGTGGTGAAGTATTTAGGTGGGAGGATATCTAGCGGCAACTAACAGTGACGTCACCCGTTGATGTTTGAATGGCCGTCATGCAGACTCGAGTTTGGAATTTGGCCAGCTCCATCTTGCTAGTCCCCAACTGTTAGGAGCTGGTAGTGACCATATTTGGACAAGGTGGGGGAGGAGCCAGCGGTGGATCTGACTGATCTGATTGGAAACCTGACGATACTACGTCCCACCCACCGATAGCTGTAACCTGACTGCACCTTGAATCTTCTTTTCTAATGAATGAGGGATTATTTTCAGATGGACCTCCAGAAAACTAATAAGAAGGAGTGACTTTAGCTAACAACACCGAGATAACTGATGGACACATTTTATTCACTTTGGATTTGATGAGAGAAGTTGAATGGGAGTCTATGGAGCCGGAGGAAATGTTCAACTTTTACACTTTATGGCACAAATACATTTCCATGCATGTAGATTATGTACAATACACTAATGATAATTTATTGAACTGATTTATATAAGAATCTTGACATTTATTCAAATGATGTTTTTACAGTTTACCAGGATTTTCAGCTGTCTGGCACCACAGTTCATGTTTATTGAGCATTGATTTCTGCTTCAGGATCCGTATGGAGCATCTGACTGCCATCACACAGGAAGAGGCCAGTTCACTGAGGAAGAGGGAGGTGGCAGGTACGTCTGTCTGCATACACCAGGTACACAGGTTGTTTAACAATATTTTATTCTTTTTGTATTTGATTTCTCCAAAAACGTTATATGTTCTCTGCTTTTGATGCCCATCACTTCCAGTTGTTCATTCAGCTCTGCAAGCCTCTGTGGCATTCTTTTGTGTCTCCACAGTAAACAGTAGAACGATCATATACTATCGGCACAGTAAAACGTCACTACTTGTTTCTCTATGCTGCTATCACTTTTCACAAATCCATAAATGGATTTACCTGTGCATGTGCTCAATCATGAATTCATCAAAACTTGCTTTAAATCAGGACTCAATCACTTAAATTAAAATAAGAGACAGCTTGATTCGTTAGTACTTTAAATACTCGTAATTGTTATTTATTCCAAAGAATACACGTTTCAGTTTTTATAATATGTATTTATGTTTAGGAATGAATATCTTATTTACACTTTTTTCATTCTCAAATACTGATATCGTTGTTCACTTAAAAACATCCAACATGAGTCAGACGCTGCCTTAAATGTTATCTTTTTATTTCATTGTCTTCTTTCCTTGTCCTTCCCTCACAAACAATATTCTCCTTTTCTTGTTTTCTTTCTCCACGTTTCTTCCCTCCGTGTTTTTAGCGGCCATGCAGACGATGCTGTCGGACAGCTGCACAATGATCCTCCTCCAGGAGGCCAGCGACTGTCGCAGACGAAGCCTGGTCTCCGAGGCCTGCAGGAGGTCAAACACTCCCTCCCACTAATACACAGACACCTGGTCATAGCAGCTCACCTGATCACAGCAGCACACCTGGTCACAGCAGCTCACCTGATCACAGCAGCTCACCTGATCACAGCAGCACACCTGGTCACAGCAGCTCACCTGATCACAGCAGCTCACCTGATCACAGCAGCACACCTGATCACAGCAGCACACCTGATCACAGCACAGCAGCACACCTGGTCACAGCAGCTCACCTGGTCACAGCAGCACACCTGATCACAGCAGCTCACCTGATCACAGCAGCACACCTGATCACAGCAGCTCACCTGATCACAGCAGCTCACCTGATCACAGCAGCTCACCTGATCACAGCAGCTCACCTGATCACAGCAGCACACCTGATCACAGCAGCACACCTGATCACAGCAGCTCACCTGATCACAGCAGCTCACCTGGTCACAGCAGCTCACCTGATCACAGCAGCTCACCTGATCACAGCAGCTCACCTGATCACAGCAGCTCACCTGGTCACAGCAGCACACCTGATCACAGCAGCTCACCTGGTCACAGCAGCTCACCTGATCACAGCAGCTCACCTGATCACAGCAGCTCACCTGGTCACAGCAGCACACCTGATCACAGCAGCTCACCTGGTCACAGCAGCTCACCTGATCACAGCAGCTCACCTGATCACAGCAGCTCACCTGGTCACCTAACAAATGAAAATATGTCTTCTCTTCTCCCTTGTCCTGTAACAGTATGGAGAACCTGGACAGGAGGTTTGACAATATGCTGTCCCTCCAAGTTTTGGACAAATCTAAAGCCATTGCTCATATCTTACAGGAGGTATGTGGTGCCTGGGAATAACTTCATAGTCATGAGAGCTCGGTGGAGAAATCACACCTTTTTTGAAGCAGCCAGGCTCGGTGACCTGGTGTTTCCTGTGATTGTTGTCTGCAGGAGGAGATGCAGAAAGCAGCGTTCCAGGCGCTGCAGCTGCAGAAAGATGCTGTTCATGGATACATCCGCAACCAGGTCGGTGGAGCGGGTTGGTGCAGTCAACAGTGTTGTGTTAACAGCCTGGTTCCTCGGCCAATAAAAACTCAGCTAAAGGTTTAATCAAATCGCTGTCACTGTGTGGATGGAGAAAATGATCCTGGTAGAGAATCACTGCGATCACATGGCATTGCCATTTTTCTTTCTCTTATTTTTCCCCACAGCCTGCTCATTATCTAACTCATCTTTACCCACGCTAACTAAGATGTCAGTGTACAGATTTGTACTATTTTCCAGGTATCCAGTGGTACCCTGTGTAGTACTGTCACAAGACAGAAGTCCATTCCACCCACTCATCCTCAGTGTTTCCCTGGCTCAGCATTAAGCAGCATGTCCCCTCTGCCTGCTCGCTTCATGTCTGCTTCTCCACTGTCCCCAGATCAAGCTCATAGAAGGTGAATTAATGCAGCTGACTAAACTGGAGATTAAAAGACGCAATCTGGATGCTGAGAACATGCAGGTGGGTGTCACTGCTTCCTTTCTTTGCTGTCCTACATTTACTAGATTTTTTTTTTCTTCTTCCCGTTTGTTAGTTTATCATTTCTTTTGAATTTTTCCATGTTATTGCTCCATGGCAACAATTAAACATTGTACACACCGAGATTCAAGGAAATAAATCGGATAGAAAGCACATTAAACATGAATTGAATTGAGCGATATGGTGGGTAAAGTATCTAAGAACTGTACTTAAGTAAACATTATTTTGTAAAAAACAGAACTGAAAAATAATTTATTGATCTAAATAACCACTTGAACACTACTGTCTTTTTCCCTCCATCTTTCTTTGATGATGATTGATCTCCACTGCACAGGTCAAGAAGTGAACGTACTGGTTTCTGCACATCATAAAAAGTCTTGAAAAGCATTGAATTCAGTCCCTCAAAAGGTCTCGGATAGTGTTAAAGCGCTTTTATTTCATTTGCAAAGGTCTTCAATATTTCTGGGGGGAGGGGAGGGATATGAGGTCTTTCAGACATGATGGAGTTTGGTCTTTAGGGGTTTGTATGTGAGGAGAATGATTTTAATTTCTATTTCTCTGAATATTGAAGAAGCTAATATTGTAGAAATATGATCTCTATCTGCATCCATCAGCATTCTCTCTGCAGCACGTTGGATCAACTGGAGGCTTTTCACAGTTACTGGGACATCCTGATTTTTAAAGACTTACAAGGAATAACTTCAGTCTGGTCTGAAGTGACAAATGCATTGAATAGTTTTTCAGTCTGACAGGAAGTTCCTGATTTTCATAATATTGTGTAGTTGAAAGAAGGCAGTTCTACAGATTTGCTTTGCTTTGAGTTAAAGGACATTAACAGACTCTGTGCTGTTGCTCCCTCCTCTCCTTGTTTGATGATCAGTCTTCTGACGAGTGTCTACTGTCACTGCTTCTGTGTGCAGGAGGTTCTGGTGGACCAGCGCACAGCTCTCAGCGACTTACTGCAGCAGCTGCTGAAGCAGAAGCAGCAGAGGGAGCAGGAGCTGCGAGAAGTTCTGGTGAGGATGCAGATCAGCGCTCACTGTGTCAATGTCTAATATTAGAACTGCTGCTTTAAGTTATATTTACCTCCTTTCTTCATGTCAGGTTTACTTCAAAATGGAATTGTACTGACTACATTTTGTTTTGGTTAAATAAACTTAGTGAGACTTAATTGAAGAGTTCCATTTACTCAACTGAATTTAGAAATTACAGAAGTGTCTTGCACTTACAGCTTTACAAAGATTTTGCAAACTGTACCTCATAAATATGATTTGGTGTCCCATAATTTACCAGAAAAGATGACATCACTTTGAGATGTGGGCCTCACTTATTAGCTATTTATGCTTATGAATGTTGACGTGCGTAGAGTCTGGTTTATGGATATTATCTTGTAAGTGAGAATTTAGTGTGTGAACAAGTTCCTGTCCTGGAAAGATAATTACAATGATATGCACCCACAAGTCAGCATAACTGTTGAACACAGGTGCTACCAAATACAGTTGAGAGGTTCATTTAAAGGAAGTGAAATGAAATAAAAGCACAGCCACAAAGTGTGAGAAATGACGACAATGGCTGAGCCTTCGTGCAGGATTTATCAAAAGAAAACTGCTCAGAAAGAGTTTTAGTAAGACTGACTGATCAGCAGGTTCATCTTGATCTGCGCCTGAAACTTGGTGAAAAAAAAGTCCTCATCTCCTTTGCTGTCTTTCTTATTCTGGGATTAAATAGAGAATCACTTGATGTTTTTCAGGTGGAGATGGAGAAGAAATCTGAGACCAACCAGCAGAACTACTGGATGATCCAGTACCAGAGGCTGTTGGACACCAAGCCGCTGTTACTGCGCATGCAGGTAGAGTACAGAGCAGATCAGAGCAGGACGGACACACAAACATCTGGAAACTAAGTGTTGTGTTTTAACCTGCAGGAAGCAGGCGTTGAGAAGGAGTTAGTCAACCTGCTGTGCAAACTGTCCGCTCAGCACTACCTGCCCGTTCTGGCTCATCATCGAGTGACAACGAAGGCTCTTCGCCACATGAACTCCTCCGACCTGAAGAAGGTGTGACATCATCGCTACCACATTTCTATCAGTTTTCACTTTGAGATCAACAACAATGTGACCTCCAGTTTCAACATCAGAGATCACCACAGAGAAGAGCTCTGCCTCCGCTGTCATCACAATCACATCATCAGCACTCGGTCATGATCAGGAGTTAAAATGTCCATCATGAAACTGTTAGAACAGTGAAAAACTATCCTGATAATCAGGGTTGCTCTTTATTTCACTTCATTATTTAATGTTCATGTCGGATGTGTTCTCTTCAGACAAAGTCATTTTATTTTGCCATTATTAGTCCGTAGAAACTGACAAATCCCGCAGGAGCTGGGGAAGCTGTTTCCAGGTTAAAGTGACTTTTATTGCAGCAAAATTATCTTTTTATAACAACATAGGATCAAATGCCTGCTTCCCCTCAGCTCTATGTTTCAGCTCATTGTTTGCTGGCTTGTAGCAGGAAGCTGTTTGTTATGACAATGCTGTAATATTCTGCTCATGAGGTAGTGAAGACCACAGCACAGCTAAAACTGTGCATGTTGTTGCTGTCTGCTTCAAAGGTGACAGAATTTCCTAGTTTTGTTCGCAACTTGTTTCAAAAATAATGAGTGCATGTTGAACTAATTAATAAACATGCAGAATACTCAACTTTCTTGATTTCTCTGCTTTCAGCTTAGCATTAATGAAGTGGGGATTCAGAAAGCTCTTCTGAACTGGGCCCAGAGACGCCAGCCTGAAGGTACGTTACACACAACTCAACATTATTAGAATATGTTGTTCACACTGACTAATTGTTGGGCAAAGAAATCATCTGTTTCCACACTGATCACAGTCTCATCAAACATGATCCCATATTGTTTCACAGATTTTTTTAAACATCACATGTTGATGACTCGTCCGTCTGTCTGACTGTCCATCTGTCCGTCCGTCTGTCCGTCTGTCTGTCGGTCTGTCCGTCTGTCCGTCCCTCCAGCAGCAGCTTGTAACACTGTCGAGCAGCAGCAGGAGGAAGAAGCAGAGGTTTGCCCGACAGCTCCCCCCTCCTCCTCCCCCTTCTCCCCTTTATTTCTTCCCAGCACCTCGAGCATCCAGATGCCTAGCTCACCGCTCACCCCGGGGACCCCCGTCACCCCCTCGGCCCCCGCCCCCATGGAGGGACCAGGGAGCTCGGAGTGTGTGGTCTGCATGGAAACCGGGGTAAAGAAACGCCTTCGTAGTCTTATTAATAATCAATACTGCAACGGAAAGCTGCTTCTTTGTAAAACTTGTAGGTGTAATGTTTTTATGACTCTAAATGTCCCGATGTGAAGCACCGGTGTGTCCCGAGGTTCTGACCCAGGTCCGGTTGTGTTTGTACCGGCTACTTTCATCAGCAGCCGGCTGATCGCTGTCACAAATACAAACCAAACAAAGCAGTCTACATCCAATTATAAAGAAAGATACAGGTGTTGAAGCTTCACAGGCTGTTGGTTCCGGTAGATATCGTCCACTAACATACAGACACATACACATGGGGATTTGTGCACATGTAATTACTTTATTATCATTTCCATCTTCATTCTAAACCTCCTTTAACAAACTGCAGTTAACTACATGCTTCTTGGCTTCGGCAGTAACTGCAGGTTATTACTGAAGGTAGCTGGACACGTTCCAGCTCTACAACACATTTACACTTTCTGAAGGGGACATTATTTCAAAAGTCCACGTCGGATAAATGTCTTTAAATCTACTTAGATCACAGATTGAATACGTCCCGGCAGAACTTCCCTAAGAATAAACCGTCTTTGAATATTTGTATCATTATCAAAGCAATATAATAGTAACTGTGTTCATATCGATGGGTTTATTGTAAAGAGGAAGTGCTAATAGCTAATTTGATGCTAATTTGCTAAATGCTATCAAATACAGTGTAGGCTGATAGAAGAGGGCGCTGTCTCCATGGCAACACGATACTCCCTGTAATAACAGTGATGTTGAACACACGTGTGCTCTGATCCAGACGACTGACCGTGTCCTGTGTCGTCCTCTGCAGTCTCGGGTCATCTTCCTGCCGTGCGGTCACGTGTGCTGCTGTCAGGTCTGCGCCGACGCTCTGCAGAACTGCCCTCTGTGCCGAGCCGCCATATGTCAGCGCGTACGCCTCTACCACAACTAGCAGCCGCCGCACCGCCCTGCTGCTCCGTCACTGACCACCACTTCAACTGTCTGTCATTGTGTGCATGATCATACAGCTGCTGTGAGTAAACTTTGTTGTTTAGAGGAAAAGCTTTTAGCAGGTTTTTAGTGCTGAGCCACTCCTGTTTCAACCAAACATTCAGCTTTTAGTATTTTGTTGTTTGTTTTTTGAATTCTATCATTTTATAAAATGTATTAAGAGCCGAGTGGATGACGCTCTCTGGTGGAAGACTGTTTTTTTTTTGCCTTACTATACCTTCTCAATGGATGTGTGCCTTCTCTCTCTTATTTTAACAATTTGTCTGTGCTGTCAGCCAAAGTAACAGGAGCTCAGCATTCATAGGATTTCATTAGAAAGCAGTCTTTGGATTGTTCCAGCTTTTTTCAGTCATTGCTGGTTGCCATCACTTTCTTTGTTGCTTTTCAATCCATTTTACAACTCGTCTACCAGAAGCTCCCTCCCCTTCTTCCCCAGGTCGGTCCGGGCCGAATGCAATCACGCATCAAGTCTTTGATGAGTCTAAATTATATAACGGAGCAGATGAAGACGATTTAAGGTGAAACAAAGTTCTGACAAACCGTGCTGCTGGTGCTGGAGGTGATCACACTTTATGCACCTTGTGAGCACAATTACAGCTGAAATAATGAGCAACATAAAGGGCAGCTCCAATAAATCTTCCACATCAAGTTTAGCTTTAGTTGGATGTTCAACTCGGCATGTCACTTTCTTAACTTGTTTACTCAATGGGCAATTTTTTTTTTTTTTTTAAAGACGTTAAAAACGACCTCATAGTTTATACCGCATGATTCTACAAACAAACAAAAAAGCTTTTTAAAAAGTTATTTTTATCTATTTACGTCTTGCATCTGGCACGTCTCGTGCACGTTTTTTGAGAACCACCACGCTGGATGAAAATTATCGCAGTCAATGTTGCTATTTCCAGTGCGACCTGATGGTGGCAGCGTTGTGTCTCTAACGATGCCTCAACCCAGACAACGATGCAGAACTGTCTGTTTGGTTTTCTGTCACAGTAACATGACCCGCTGCAGGTGGCCACAGCTTTAGTTCAGATTGGCAGATTTTATGAGCCGATATTGGCCATCAAAGACATATCAGGATGTATCGGTAGATTTCCAGGAGCTTGGGAAGACAGTAGGTCACACTAACGTGCTCTCTAAAACGTTGACCTAAATTGAGCTGCTGTGGCCTGAAGAGAAGTAAAGAGGTGCCACAGCTCCTGAAAGCTCATAGATGTTCTAAAAGTCTTTGGTTTGTGTGGAATTAGCACCGCTTCAGCTGAAAACATCCCATGTAAACACACCTGGAGACACCTCATCTGTCACCCTCAGAGCAGTGGAGCAGCGAGCAGCTTCATGCAAAAACCACGAGCACATGAGTGCGATCAATAAGTGTGAACGGTTGGTTGCTCCTCTAACTTTGACACGTCTTTGTTTGCCCCGTTCCTCCGGCTTTATGAAACAACAAGTACTTTACAACAAGAAGCTTCTTTAAACATCTGATAATAAAGCAGGACCCACTTTATGTCCTCATCACTGCAGGTGGTTTTGTGCTTGAATGGTGCACATATTTTCTAAATTCACCAAACAAAGTCAGTTAATCAAAAGACTATAAAGTTTTTGCCCGTCTACTTTGGGACCCCTGGACACCTCGTGGATGTCCGGCCTCACATGTCACCATAGTTTCTTTTCTATTTGTCTCTTGACATCATTATTATAATAGCCACACTGTCCAAATTGCTGTTGACTGTGTATGCATATATATGAACTAACAACACCCCACCTGTCTGCAGCCGTCACTAATGCTCTTATACTCGAACTAAGTGCTCTTAACTTTTCAGCATGTTTCAGGAAATATATTTACTAACTGTTAAATGTTGTGTGTAAGAGCTTCCACTTCATTGTAAAAGATGACATATCATCAGATGATGTTGTATAAAATACACGTCTTTTTCCTGTGGTCAGTGTGAGAGCTGTTTTTGTTGCTGGAGAGATGCACTGCTTTTATAACAGGCAGCAAATGCACATTTTGAGAATTGAACGTTGAAAATGAGTAACGATATCACAACACAAATCTACATTTCCAATGTATAGTCAGACACCTGCTATCTGTCGACGGATTAAACTGGCTTGTGCAGTAATTTTTAATTTTTCATGGCATTTGCAGGAATCTGTTGATAGGATGTTGCAATAATTCCATCTTTCCTTAATAAGTCAGCAGGAAATGCATTATAATGTTGGTGGAAGAAGTCTTCAGATTGTTAAGTAAAAGTAGCAAGACAATAATGTAAAAACAATAAAAAATATAAATACTTGCACATGATTAATTTGTGAAACTGATGCATTTTTAATTTTTAACCTGTTGAAGTGGAGCTCATGTCACCGATTTAGTTCCCAGTTTTGTAGTTCAGTCCGGTAGTTCCTGAAGTGAGTCCTCATGAGGAAGGGGTTGTGAAATAATTGAGTAGACAAAAATAAATAGATACATAAAAGTTCAGCTAAACTAATTTGTATTTGTGTTTTAGACATAAATATATATATTAAGCCTCAAAAGTTCATTCAATTTAACCTTTTGAGAAGTTTGGCAAATGTTTGACATCAGGAGGCTGCTGAAGGCGGAAAGTTTCTCTGTGCTGCTTCAGTTTAAAAAGCATCTGACGGGATTTTACGAACAAAGAATGGACTTTCTGCGTGTCCAGCATATTAACTTTTAAAACACTGTATACTGTACTTGTTTTTTAGAGCGCATTTTCACGGTTTGATCATTTCCGATTTTCCTTGGAGGACTTGAATGCCGCGTCAGTGCGCCAGCCAATCACAGCGCGTAACGGACTTGCCGTAAATTGTGGCGTTGACGGTCGGCATGAGGATCTGTCACCGGCGACCAGCGGAGTCGGTGCTCTGTTATTATCGTTCAAGGGAACTGGTGACAACAGCAGCGGTAAGTTGACCGATTCTTTGGCTTTTTGGTTTCATATGCGAGTTAAATACAAGCAAACAGGACTGACCTTATTCCCGAGGCATTCAGTTAGCAAGTCGGCTAGCAGCTAGCCACTCAGTCATGTACCACAGGTGATGTCAAATGTTTAGTTTTTAGTCGTTAGTTCACTCAAACATCTGCAACTGGAATATTTACTGAACAAGGTCCAGATTATTGTGTCTCTGGGAAACAAACGTCAACAGTAGTCTGGAAACTCTTATCAGATTCCTGTTTTGGTCTGTCGGTGAGTCGTAATGTATGACCTTATATGGGTGCCCACTTCCGGTTGTGTAAATCCCATGAAGGTACATAACTGACGTTATATTGACACCTTTATTCTTGTTTTTTTTTTTTTAATATTTACAAACAGGACCACTGTCAGAGTCTGATCTTCTGTGATCAGATATATTTAGGAGCAGGAGAAACACTTTGATCCATTCTGATTTGGAGGGAGGAAGCCAAGAGGCCACAGATTTGATTATTGAACTGGAACGTGAAACTCATAGTGCTGAGTCATTATAAGATGAAGCCTGGATCCTGGTTTTGGTAAAACTAAAATTTTCCTTTTGAAAATATACTTTTTTTCGCAGCTTTATGTACCAATCGGGTAACAGTGAAATGATGAATTACATAAAACAATCTATTTAAATCTAGTATTAAGTTATGAACTGAGCCGACATCTTGCAGTGTCTGATATGCATCACTGAAGAGGTCACTTATGAAATATATTGCATCATGTTACAAATTGACTTTTTGTAATATTTATCATTAATCCTAGTTAAGACTAAAAATTAACTTGTCAAGTCTCAACAGTCAACAGCCAATCAGCTTGTAGCAAAGTCAAGCTGATCAGCTGTCCCAGTTTTGGACAGAAGAAAGAGAGGATGACCTCATCACTTTATCTGAGGGACAGCTGTGTCTGTATGACACAAGCAACTCACCATCACTATCATTATTCATACTTTAAGACGCTACAAATTGTAGTCAGCTACGACAAATCCTGACAAAAGCCAGCATTTAAAAGAGACTCGTTTCTATGGCAACGTTACACAGTCTTGTCTAGTTGCGTTGGTATAAACTGTCTCCGCCTGCACATAGACTACGTATATGACACATAGTTGACCTTTCTGAGTCCCTTTCTGGGAAGAGAACAGGTTTCTGTTCATAAAATAATTCAGATTTATAATATAACGTCAATTTCAACACCATCAAACAAAAGCTACAGAAAATATATTTCCCATTTTCAATGACATTGCAACATATCAGTAACTTGCACTGTAAAAAAAATCTATGTAACAAAAGAGTTTAGTCTTTTAATACATTTTTCAACAGTGAAGTTTAGTCTCTGCAACTGAAAACACAACATGAATGTTAAAGCTCATATATACTTACTTGCCATTTCCTCTGGATTTATTTCTTTTCTGGTATTTATTTGAACTATTCCAAGTCCACCTGAAATAATGCTGCATTTTTATTGTGTTTTTGTTCAGTCATGATGCCAAATCCTGCGGTGCTGGTTCTGTACGGGAGCCAGACGGGTACCGCTCAGGACACGGCGCAGAGGATCCGGCGGCAGGCGCAGAGACGGCGTCTGCAGGCGCGAGTGTTGCCGCTGGACAGCTACAACGTGGTGAGCCGGCTCTCCTTACTGACATCTGTTCTTAAAGTCTGCAGCCAGCACAACAGAAGGCTTTAAATTTAAATGTCAAATTTAGCTGATGCTGTTTCTCGCTGTCATTCGATCAGCCACCACTTCTTCTCTGTTCGTCTCAATTTTGCACAAATTGGGACACACTAATGTAAAAAATGCCACATTCTGTTACAGCTAATAAAAGTAAAAAAAAAAAAAGGTATAATGTATGAAGCTATTTCTGTGTTTTTATTATGCAAGCAAAAAAAAAAAAAACATTTTGAAAGCAAATTTCTCGCATTGCAATTAAAAATCAAGCTTGTAAGTAAAAATATATAAACTGAGAATTAAATTATTTGCGTTGCAGACAAATGTGCTTTTACAGTTTTGGTAGTTTTGGTCACAGAATTAAGAAGTTTGCTTATAAAACGAGACTTTTATAGTCTTTCTTTTATATAATTACATTTTCCATCATACCACTTGTTTTATCTCCAAATCTCTAAATTTATTTTTCTTGGAAACTCCCAGACACACCCAGAGATAAACATGTGTAAAATGTATATATATGTTGTTTTAAGATTTGAATCTGGATGAGGTCAGAGTTCATACTGTCTCCCCCCCTCCCCTTTGTGTTTTCCAGCTAAAGTCATCTGCAGGCATTTGTTTGCAAAAAATAAAATAGGCAGAAATAAAAACCTTCTTCAGCGAGTTTTTAAAAGAGACCACACGCATGCGATGTGTTCAAGAGCAGCTTCTGAATCCACTTTGTTTCTGTTCTGGAGATGCATTTCTAAGAGGTGAATAAACCGTCACTCACATGAGTGTTTTTACTCCCATTAAACAGGCTGATCTGATCTCCGAGTCTCTGGTTGTGTTTGTGTGCTCCACCACTGGCCAAGGAGACCCTCCGGACAACATGAAGGTGACACTTTATCAAGGAGAAGCAAGAATAGTTTACTAAGATATAATAAACTGCAGTTAGTAGAGCAGATCAGCTGGTGAGTGATCTTCAGCCTGAAGAGAAAGAAAACTACAGCGTAACAAGAATATTTGTGTTTTCTTTCTTCTCAGAACTTCTGGAGGTTTCTCTTTAAGAAGTCTTTACCTGTCGGGTCTCTGAGTCGACTGGACTGTGCCATCCTGGGCCTGGGGGACTCCTCCTATCCCAAGTCAGTCCTTCACACTTCTACAGTACATATTAAAAATGTCTCATGCTTTCTGTAAAAGTGTAAAAAGCATCAACTACTTTATGCCGAAGGTTCAATTTTGTGGCGAAGAAGCTCCAGAAGCGTCTGGTGCAGCTTGGCGCCAGCGTGCTGCTGCCTGCCGGGCTGGCAGACGATCAGCATGAGCTCGGGTAGGAAACCACAATTCATCACAACCATAATGCTCGGAAGCTTTTAGATCATTTCACGTATTTTTTTTTATCGTATTTTCTACAAAACTTAAACGTATATTTACTCATCAAATGCTAATTTTATGCAGAATTGAAGGCCAACGTTTCAGCTTGTGCCGTCATCAGTAGCCAAAATGACTTCATATAGAGTTTCGTACATCAAACCAGGCCTCCTATTGGACGGTTCCATCCTCCCATTGGACCGTTCCCTCCTCTTATTGGACGGTTCCCTCCTCTTATTGGACCGTTCCCTCCTCCCATTGGACCGTTCCCTCCTCCCATTGGGCCGTTCCCTCCTCTTATTGGATGGTTCCATCCTCCCATTGGACGGTTCCCTCCTCCCATTGGACCGTTCCCTCCTCTTATTGGACCGTTCCATCCTCCCATTGGACGGTTCCCTCCTCCCATTGGGCCGTTCCCTCCTCCCGTTCCCTCCTCCCATTGGGCCGTTCCCTCCTCCCGTTCCCTCCTCCCATTGGACCGTTCCCTCCTCCCATTGGACCGTTCCCTCGTCCCATTGGACCGCTCCCTCGTCCCATTGGACCGTTCCCTCCTCCTGTGTGTCTCAGGTCCAAACACTGTGGCACCATCACTTCAATTTAAACCTCTAACTAAAACTACACGTACATCTTTAAGAGAACGGGTCGTTTTCACCTCTCGAGCCAATCGGTGTGAAAGCAAAATACATTTTTTATCATTTATATTTTTTAGTGTTCTGCGCTGTAACTGCTGCTTGTTTGTCAAAAACCGTATTGAAGGATCGTCTCTTTAAAACTAGATTTACTGATCTAGAACATCAGAAATGGAAGCCATGATTAGGACGGAGGTGAGGTCACAGTGACCTTGACCTTTGACCCCATAAAATCTAACTTAGTTCATCCTCGGGACCAAGTTGAATGTGTGTGTGTGTGTGTGTGTGTGTGTGTGTGTGTGTGTGTGTGTGTGTGTGTGTGTGTGTGTGTGTGTGTGTGTGTGTGTGCCCGACAGGTCCGACGCTGTGATCGACCCGTGGCTCTCGGTGTTTTGGGAGAAAGCGTTGGCTCTGTGTCCTTCTTTAGCCGATGTGGTCCCGCTGAGAGAAGACGAACCGTGAGTGTCCCCCGTCTCACTTTGTGGGGGAACATTTGTGACCTTTAACCCCGTGACTGGCTTTCGTATTTGTGTTTTTTTGTGGCAGACTTCCTCCAATGTACTCGTTCCACTTCCTGGATGAGGCCACAGAGCAGACCGATGACAGGCGGAAGATTCCCAGCGAGCGGACCGGAGCCTTCGCTGCCAGACTGGTGTCCAACAGGAGGCTGACGGATCCGTCCCACTACCAGGATGTGAGACACATCGAGTTCGACATCACCGGATCCGACATCCAGTGAGTGATAACGAGCCCTTCTGGACCGGGATGAAATGCAGATCTTCTTCAAGCTGCAGAATAACAACTTTCTACATAAAAATCCACCGTGTCATAAAGTTTCATGTTCACAGTTTGTTGTCAGATCGACACTAAATTTCAGGAGCAGCTCTGAATTCAGCCCTGAAGCTGTGATAGAAGAAGAGTGAAGTGTTTCCACACGCAGCAGGAGCCTTTTCTTTCCCTTTTAAAGGAGTGTCAGCCTTCTCGGTGTGAAAGCGTCAAGTTATGATGTCGCTGTGCAGATTTGCTGCCGGTGACGTGGTGATGATGCGTCCGCGTAACGCGCCGGAGGACGTTCAGCTCTTCTGTCAGCTGATGAGGTTGAACCCAGAGGCCCGGTTCACTCTCACAGCCACCGACAGCACCGCAGGTAGCTGTGTGTGTGTGTGTGTGTGTGTGTGTGTGTGTGTGTGTGTGTGTGTGTGTGTGTGTGTGTGTGTGTGTGTGTGTGTGTGTGTGTGTGTGTGAGACTAAACTACTTAAACCCGGTCTAAGTCCTCCACTTGAACGCAGGACGGTGGAGTTGTAATAACCTCGATCATGTGACTGTGGTCATTGATTAGAGTTTGGATCTAACCTCTGACAGCTTCACATCCAGGATGAGTTCAACATGAATCTTCTTCCTGCTAGAAGGCAAACAGCTTCTCTTTTGCACACAAGCTCAATACCTTGATACCCATTATTTTGCAGATGTTAAGTTTAATTTGAGGAGGTGTTTGTCCAAATGATGAGGCCTTGGCTCCACCCCTCCGTGTTGAACGTGCCCAAGTAGGTTATCGCGTCTCTTTTAGGTCATCTAACATCCAACTGGGCCTCCAAACGAGGGTTAGAAGACAAACTGAAGCAACATGAAAAATGGTCCATAAAATATATAAAATATATTTCTTTTGGAGAATATTTTTGTCATCTGGAAGTGCAGCTTTGGGATAATGAAGCTATTTCAGGCTCAACCAGATTGAATGAAGTCTTGTTTGTGAGCACTAATAGCAGATTATTTGAGAGACAGTAGTTTGTCATCACAATGTATATTTCCATAAATTTAGGAATCACTTTCCTGAGACTTACAAACTTATTAATACAATAATTTACTAATTGCCTGCTGGCGTCCCATTTCCTTAGTTTAAGATTTTAAAGTTGTACGCCGTAGCCACTACCAGTAGAGGGCGCTCCTCAACAGAAGAACAGGCCACAGGAGGAGAGATGGACCGAACTCGGGTTCACCCCAAAAATATGGGCCTGTTTCTCTATGTTCAGGAACTGCGTGCTGATTGGTGCTGAGCAGAGTGGATGGTGGGTTTTTAGAGGTGATGATTGTGGTGAGCCTCATACAAACAGGGAAGTTGTTCATAAAGCCAAAACAATGAGCTAAAAGAGTCTAAACAGGACTGCAGAGTCACTGTGAGCGACTTCTTTCACATGACACCGTATTAAAAACACAGATCAGTGCAGCTTCGTAGCAGACCGTCACTTTAAGAACGACCAAGCTTTACTTGTCTTCTTGTCAGGTCCAGCCAGACTTCCTCAGCTGTGCACTGTGCGCCACCTGGTGGAGAACTACCTGGATGTCGCCGCCGTGCCTCGCCGCTCCTTCTTCGAGCTGCTGTCTACGTTCGCCACCAACGAGCTGGAGCGGGAGAAGCTGGCGGAGTTCAGCTCGGCGGCCGGCCAGGACGAGCTGCACGGCTACTGCAACCGGCCGAGACGCACCGCACTGGAGGTGAAGGGTCAGGGGTCAGGGGTCAGGGGTTAGAGCTGCTGCTGGGCTGCAAGGAAACCTGTGGCAGGTTCTAGAATTCTGCCTCCCAAGTTTTCCAATGAAAAGCTTGTTTTTAATTTAATTCTTACTTTAGTCTGAGTTTTTGTTCATTAGGCAACCCTGCTGGGAAGGGATCTATGTTACTTTTAAGTTTGACTTTGTTTTCTTGTTTACATTATTGTGTGTGTGTGTGTGTGTGTGTGTGTGGGGGGGTTAATGCCTGTATTGATAATGGAAGCAGATATACAGGCAGCAAATGGGATAAGAAGAGGAGGGAGACATGTTATATAACAAAGTTAAGGTGTGAAATATATAAAGCAGCGTTTGAAAATGTGTATTGTGTTGCAGGTCCTGGCAGACTTCCCTCACACCACAGCAGAGCTCCAAGCCGACTACCTCCTGGATCTGTTCCCGGAGATCCAGCCTCGCTCCTTCTCTATCGCCTCTTCTCTCGAGGTAGCTCCTCTTTCATAACAGCTATTTAACTTGCTATTATATAAAAGAATGATATTATATAGTGTAAAGAAGCCATCTCTCCACAGGCTCACCCACACAGGCTTCACATCCTGGTCGCTGTGGTCCAGTACAAAACCAAGATGCATAAACCACGAAGAGGTCTCTGTTCCACCTGGTTGGCCTCCTTAGACCCAACACAAGGTGCTTCACCTCAACATATGAAATGTGTTCTGGTTGGTTGGACTGTGTGGACATGAAATATACTAACACACTAGAACACTAACTAATGTTTGCAGGAGTGATGTCAGACACTCGTGTCAGCAGTTTGAGTCGTGCAGGTTTTATAAACTAAAACATAAAAACAGATGATTTTAGGGAGGTGGACTGTAAATGTGTGCAGGGAAGGTGTCGGTGCCTCTATGGGTGAAGAAGGGAAGTCTGAAGTTCCCCACGCAGAAGGACACCCCGGTGATCATGGTGGGACCGGGAACCGGCGTGGCCCCCTTCAGGTCGGCTCTACAAGAGAGGATCGCTGCAGGAAGAACAGGTGAGATGTTGGTCTCCTCCGTCGTCTCCTCATCCTCTCAGTCCTGATGGCACACGTTTGATGGCCTCCCTGCTCTGCAGCCAACGTCCTGTTCTTCGGCTGCCGCTCCGAGTCCAAAGATTTCTACTTCAGGTGTGAGTGGGAGGAGATGATGGAGGCCGGACAGCTGCTCCTCTTCACGGCCTTCTCCAGAGACCAGGTGAGGAACACCACGTTACACAAACACAACCACACACCATCGATACACACAAACAAACACCAGTACTGAAAGCCCCGTTTCCAAAGAGTCGGGACGTTGTGTAAAATGTGAATAACGACAGAATGCAGCGATCTGCAGATCACGTAAACGCATATTTAGTCAAAAACAGACCAAAGACGACATATCGAACGTTAAAACGGAGACATTGATTGTTTTATGAAAAATATCTGCTCATTTTGAGTTTGATGCCAGCAAATATTTATTATACTTCAAAAATGATCTGATTGAAGTGATTCGATTTTGGCGGTCAAAGGTCAAAGGTCGCTGCGACCTCACGTCTTTTCAGTTCTTGTGAACACGACATCAGGAACCCCTCGAGGGACCTCCTTCAAATTTTGGCACAAATGGTCCAGTTGGACAAATTGGATGAACTGAACAGACTTTAGCGATCACAGGTCGAAGGTCGAGATCACCGTGACCTCACAACACAATCCCAACTTGTGTGGTCAGTGGAGGCGTTACAACCGCTCGGTGGTAAATCTAGTTGTCTCAGAAATGAACTTTGGTATTGGATTTCTTTTCTTTGACTCCCGGTCTTTAACTCCTTTTTTCACCAGCTCACAGAGTCAGAACAAACCAGGTGAAGCTCTCTGGTTGAATCCATATCCGTATCTGACCAATCAGCAGAGAGCGATTCATGTAGATACTCTACGGTGTTTGTAACCTGTCGTAAAAATTCTTCCTTTATTTCTTGTTCCTGACCAACATTTTCCTGCTCAGACTAAAACCAGGTTTGATTACTGTCACTGCCTTCATGAAGCCCAGACAGTCATGTGATAATGAATCGGCTCCATGTGTGTCTGCAGGAGGAGAAGATGTACGTGCAGCACCGTGTGAAGGAGAACGCTGAGCTCCTCTGGGACCTGATCGCCAATAAAAGAGCCTGTTTTTACATCGCTGGGTGAGTCTCCTTCATCTCCACCTGCTGGTATCGTTCAGTGGTTCCTCCCTTTCATCGTCTCAGTAGTCGTCACCGAGTCTTTTCTGTTTCAACATCATGTCTGTTTTCCAGTCAAACATTTAGGGAAAAGTTATTATTCTTTCTCGATGAGACAAAACTGCTGTTGTTGGAATATCTGTTTTAAATATGGACTCTTGACCTGATTAGCCTAGCTTAGCATAAGAATAACATTTGATCTCAAAACTGGGTTTTGGTCCAATGACAGCAAACCTTTGTGATGACAAGAAAGCAGCACACAGTTTTTACGTGTTTACATTTAAACAATTCATAAAATGTTGGTATGGGGCCAGACGTCCCGAGGACAGGAGCTGTGAATGTTTGTTTTGTGCCCCCATGCAGCAACGCCAAACAGATGCCAGCCAGCGTGTGCGACGCTCTGAAGGAGGTGTTCCAGCAGGAGGGAGGCGTGTCGGCCGAGGAGGCCGAGGAGATGCTGGAGGTCATGGAGAGGACGGGCCGCTTCCAGAGCGAGACCTGGTCCTGATCCCCGAGGCCTCAACCCGTCACTCCTCACGGCTCCCTTCAGCTCCCTTCAACTGCCTTCAGCTCCCTTCAGCTCCCTTCAACTGCCTTCAGCTCCCTTCAGCTCCCTTCAACTGCCTTCAGCTCCCTTCAGCTCCCTTCAACTGCCTTCAGCTCCCTTCAGCTCCCTTCAACTGCCTTCAGCTCCCTTCAGCTCCCTTCAGCTCCCTTCAACTGCCTTCAGCTCCCTTCAGCTCCCTTCAGCTCCCTTCAGCTGCCTTCAGCTGCCTTCAGCTCCCTTCAACTGCCTTCAGCTCCCTTCAGCTCCCTTCAGCTCCCCTTCAGCTCCCTTCAGCTCCCTTCAGCTGCCTTCAGCTCCCTTCAACTGCCTTCAGCTCCCCTTCAGCTCCCTTCAGCTCCCTTCAACTGCCTTCAGCTCCCTTCAGCTCCCTTCAGCTCCTTCAGCTCCTTCAGCTCCTTCAGCTGCCTTCAGCTGCCTTCAGCTCCCTTCAGCTCCCTTCAGCTCCCCTTCAGCTCCCTTCAGCTGCCTTCAGCCCTTCAGCTCCCTTCAACTGCCTTCAGCTCCCTTCAGCTCCCTTCAGCTCCCTTCAGCCCCTTCAGCTCCCTTCAGCTCCTTCAGCTCCCTTCAGCCCTTCAGCTTCAGCCCCTTCAGCTGCTCAACCCTTCAGCTCCCCTTCAGCTCCCTTCAGCTCCCTTCAGCTCCCCTTCAGCTCCCTTCAGCTCCCTTCAGCTCCCCTTCAGCTCCCTTCAGCTCCCCTTCAGCTCCCCTTCAGCTCCCTTCAACTGCCTTCAGCTCCCTTCAGCTCCCTTCAGCTCCCTTCAACTGCCTTCAGCTCCCTTCGGCTCCCTTCAGCTGCCTTCAGCTCCCTTCAGCTCCCCTTCAGCTCCCTTCAGCTCCCTTCAGCTCCCCTTCAGCTCCCTTCAGCTCCCTTCAGCTCCCCTTCAGCTCCCTTCAGCTCCCCTTCAGCTCCCCTTCAGCTCCCTTCAACTGCCTTCAGCTCCCTTCAGCTCCCTTCAGCTCCCCTTCAGCTCCCTTCAGCTCCCTTCAACTCCCTTCAGCTCCCTTCAGCTCCCTTCAACTGCCTTCGGCTCCCTTCAGCTCCCTTCAGCTCCCTTCAGCTGCCTTCGGCTCCCTTCGGCTCCCTTCAACTGCCTTCAGCTCCCTTCAACTGCCTTCAGCTCCCTTCAGCTCCCCTTCAGCTCCCTTCATCTGCCTTCAGCTCCCCTTCAGCTCCCTTCAACTGCCTTCAGCTCCCTTCAGCTCCCTTCAGCTGCCTTCGGCTCCCTTCGGCTCCCTTCAGCTCCCTTCAGCTCCCTTCAGCTCCCTTCAACTGCCTTCAGCTCCCTTCAGCTCCCCTTCAGCTCCCTTCAACTGCCTTCAGCTCCCTTCAGCTCCCCTTCAGCTCCCTTCAACTGCCTTCAGCTCCCCTTCAACTGCCTTCAGCTCCCTTCAGCTCCCCTTCAGCTCCCTTCAGCTCCCTTCAACTGCCTTCAGCTCCCTTCAGCTCCCCTTCAACTGCCTTCAGCTCCCCTTCAGCTCCCTTCAACTGCCTTCAGCTCCCCTTCAGCTCCCTTCAGCTCCCTTCAGCTCCAACAGTATAAAACAGTATGTCATAATATATGTGAAAACTTCCATCCTGCTCAGAGAAATCTTTTTGTTTGTTTGCTCTGAAACAAACGGTCGTCATATTTCTCTCCATTAAAACCTTCATATCAAACAAAATGACCTTTTTACTGAAGCGATCTCCAAAAGCTCTACAAACGGCCTCCTGTTCAACCTGCAGCCTTTTTACCTGGAGTGACATGTTGTGTTCTCCACATTCAAATCTAGAATTAATCAACATGCAAGTAAAAGAATCTGAAGTGCTGTGACAGCAGTGTTGTCATAACGAGCCCTTTAATCATGTGTTGTGTTGTAGATGTGGAAGATCAGCAGCGTTTCTGAATCCTGTTTGTGACAAAAGTGAGCGAAACTGAGGAAAGCTGCTGTGATGATTCCTGATGAAGCAGATCGACGTGGATGAGATGTTCAGGAACCTGTTTCCACTCAGTCAGCTTTCAACAAAGAAACAACACGTCTGTTTATGGATGATGGAGAACTTGATTTGTCTCCATTTTTGTAATTGTGCCTTTGTGTATTTTTTTTCTCTGTTTAAATGTTACTTACCACTTAATGTATAATAAACTATGAAGAGACCTTTAAGATTTGTGACTAATATCTGCATTTGGTTTGTAGTGCTGACATGATGTTTCCCATCATGTGTCTTTCCCTGCTCCCATGTGCTGGGTGACAGTTCATTGGTCCATACTGGTCATGTGACCAACACATTATTTGTAGATGCCCTGATGAAGGCCTCAGAGGCTGAAACGCGTTAGCAGGAGTTTTTACTGTGATTGAACATCCATGACTGATTAAAGGCTTTTTAATTAATCACCCTCTGGAGTGCCTCAGATTTCTTTGTTTTCAACTCGGTCTGAGTTCACTTGTTTGTTTCCTTTATCCTTTAGCTTCCCTGAGGTAAACAAGTCCAACGAACAGCACTGCTTCGTCGCCGATGCATCCGGCGTCCACTAGGGGGCGCTAGTCCATGTGAGGCTCTTTACTCCAAACTAGGTTACACACAGCTCCCATCTCGGGAGGATCACTTCTGACAGAACTGTTCACTGATGCTTTCATGTCTGCCTGCTGTGGTTAAAGGGCTGCGACTAATGAACACATTTTCATATTGTTTATTAAACGGGTGTTTCGCATATTAATTGACAGATAAGAATGTCTTAAAATAACAAAAATGTCCCAAAATTGGTGTGTTAGTTCAAACCCACAAATATTCACTTTACAACAATATAAAAGCAGGAAGTCTTCCTTCTGCAGAAGCTGAATGAAGCACAAAGTTGATTTTTTTTTTAATGGATTCGTTGACAATCGGTTGAAGGTCCGTTAAACCTGAACACGGTTGATGGAAACGTTCTGTTCAATCAAAGTCGTGTGATGTTTGTGGGTCATTAAGAAATATTTATCAGAGCGATCAGAAAGTGTCGCTGCAGTTCGTAGTCCGGTGATGAGTCGGTACTAGAGACCCCAGGAATGAGGAGCTGCAGCTGAAGCACTGGTGACATCACAAACATACTGCTGGCTAGAGAAGCTCCTCCCCCTCAGGCCTCTATCTGAGAGCCAGAGTGTGGACCTGGTAGATCTCCTTGGGGAAGTTCATCTGTTGCTCCTCATGGACGATGCGGAGTCCCGCTCTGTCCACCAGGCTGTGGACGATCTTCAGATCGCGGCACACGCTGCTGTCCACCTCGTCCGGCACCACGCCCTCGTACGACACGTTGTCCTTGATGACGATGAGGCCGTTGGGTCGGAGGCCTTTCTGGCAGCGTCGCAGGAACTCCACCAGGTGGTCGTCTGTCAGGTGGCCTGAACGGGACGAAAAGGAGGGAAGAAGTTTGGATGTGGAGTTTGACTTTGATCCTCAGTGAAGCTCTGAACACGTTTGAAGAAGCTCAAAGATTAAAGTACAGGACGAGCAATTAATGTGCACCGATATCTGTACAAACACAAAGTCAGTGTGAGATCATTTCTATTTAAATGAAATGTATTTTTAATCAGCGAAGTGCCAGCTGAACACATCTACGGGCCACGTCACTGAAAACATGCCGTTCCTTTTCTAAATAAGCCGGCGACACAACGATCCGTTCAAAACAGGGAATCACAGTTCGGATTCTTCTAAAAATGCACAAACATTAACGGTTTGTTTTTTATGCAACAAGACACAGAAGTAATCTTGTAATAAATCACATTTGATTCTTGAATCTATGGAAATAGACAGTATGATGATAATATAGTGCATCTCAAAGAATCTGCTATTAATGCTCACAAACAGGACTTCATTCAATACGTTTGAACCAGAAATAGATTCATCCCAAAATATTCTGGAAAAAGATCTATTTGTTTATTTTCTGGACCATCTTCATGTTGTGTTTCTCCAGGTTGTCTTCTAACCCTCCGGAGGACCAGACCAACACCTCCATCTAATCTTCCTCTTCTTTTGACTCACACCGACTTTAAAGATGAAGACCACCGACTGGCAGATTAATCACTTGGTGTTTTTGTCTTCTGTAAAGTATGAGTAGTGATTTGTCTGCGGTCTCTGATATGTCTCCTGATGTGAGACTCCGTCCAGCTCAAAGTCTCTGATAGGTCTCCTGATGTGAGACTCCGTCCAGCTCAAAGTCTCTGATAGGTCTCCTGATGGGAGACTCCGTCCAGCTCAAAGCGTTCAGGATGCTTGAAGTGAACTCGGTCGTCAAGACACAAAAACACCAACAGCACATTTCTTGTTCTCGTTTCGTCGGTCATAACGACGTCCTTCGCGACTCACCGATGACCCACTGGATCCAGATCACGTCGTAGCGTCCGCTTTCCGGCACAAAGTCCTGCAGGCCGCGGCAGAAGTAGTTGCCCACCCTGCCGCCCTCCTCCTCCAGGTACGCCTTGGCTTTGTCCAGGAACTCCTGCGTGACGTCCACCAGGTCCACGGTTCTGAACAGAGGCAGCAGCAGACGCTTGGTGATCCTCCCGATGCCGGCGCCACAGTCCAGAGCGACGCCCGAGCCCGTCTTCTCCTCGCCGTCCTGCAGAGACAACAAACCGTTGACCGCTGACAGCAGAGCAGGAAAGAAAGGCTGTGAAGCCACTCATATTCAAGATTCATATAAGTATTAATACTCTGTTACTAATAATATTCAGATTAATATAAGTATTAATACTCTGTTGCTAATAATATTCAAGATTCATATAAGTATTAATACTCTGTTACTAATAATATTCAGATTAATATAAGTATTAATACTCTGTTGCTAATAATATTCAAGATTCATATAAGTATTAATACTCTGTTACTAATAATATTCAGATTAATATAAGTATTAATACTGTTACTAATAATATTCAAGGTTCATATAAGTATTAATACTCTGTTACTAATAATATTCAGATTAATATAAGTATTAATACTGTTACTAATAATATTCAAGATTCATATAAGTATTAATACTCTGTTGCTAATAATATTCAGATCCATATAAGTATTAATACAGTTACTAATAATATTCAGATTAATATAAGTATTAATACTCTGTTACTAATCATATTCAGATTAATACAAGTATTAATACTGTTACTAATAATATTCAGATTAATACAAGTATTAATAATGTTACTAATAATATTCAAGATTCATAAAAGTATTAATACTCTGTTACTGATAATATTCAGATTAATATAAGTATTAATACTGTTACTAATAATATCCAGATTCATATAAGTATTAATACTCTGTTACTAATAATATTCAGATTAATACAAGTATTAATACTCTGTTACTAATGACATTCAGATTAATATAAGTATTAATACTCTGTTACTAATAATATTCAGATTAATATAAGTAGTAATACTGTTACTAATAATATTCAAGATTCATATAAGTATTAATACTGTTACTAATAATGTTCAGATTAATATAAATATTAATACTCTGTTACTAATAATATTCAAGATTCATATAAGTATTAATACTCTGTTACTAATAATATTCATATTAATATAAGTATTAATACTGTTACTAATAATATTCAAGATTCATATAAGTATTAATACTCTGTTACTAATAATATTCAGATTAATATAAGTATTAATACTCTGTTGCTAATAATATTCAGATTCATATAAGTATTAATACTTGGTTACTAATAATATTCAGATTCATATAAGTATTAATACTCTGTTACTAATAATATTCAGATTAATATAAGTAGTAATACTGTTACTAATAATATTCAAGATTCATATAAGTGTTAATACTATGTTGCTAATAATATTCAGATTAATATAAGTATTAATGCTGTTACTAATAATATCCAGATTCATATAAGTATTAATACTTGGTTACTAATAATATTCAGATTAATATAAGTATTAATACTCTGTTATTAATAATATTCAGATTAATACAAGTATTAATACTCTGTTACTAATTATATTCAGATTCATATAAGTATTAATACTCTGTTACTAATAATATTCAGATTAGTATAAGTAGTAATACTGTTACTAATAATATTCGAGATTCATATAAGTATTAATACTCTGTTACTAATAATATTCATATTAATATAAGTATTAATACTGTTACTAATAATATTCAAGATTCATAAAAGTATTAATACTCTGTTACTGATCATATTCAGATTAATATAAGTATTAATACTCTGTTACTAATAATATTCAGATTAATATAAGTAGTAATACTGTTACTAATAATATTCAAGATTCATATAAGTGTTAATACTCTGTTGCTAATAATATTCAGATTAATATAAGTATTAATGCTGTTACTAATAATATCCAGATTCATATAAGTATTAATACTTGGTTACTAATAATATTCAGATTAATATAAGTATTAATACTCTGTTACTAATAATATTCAGATTAATATAAGTAGTAATACTGTTACTAATAATATTCAAGATTCATATAAGTATTAATGCTCTGTTACTAATAATGTTCAGATTAATATAAACTCTGTACTTAATATTCAAGATTCATATAAGTATTAATACTCTGTTACTAATAATATTCATATTAATATAAGTATTAATACTGTTACTAATAATTATTCAATACAGATTAATATAAATATTAATACTGTTACTAATATTCAAGGTTCATATAAGTATTAATACTCTGTTACTAATAATATTCAGATTAATATAAATATTCTAATAATATTCAGATTCATATAAGTATTAATACTCTGTTACTAATAATATTCAGATTAATATAAGTATTAATACAGTTACTAATAATATTCAGATTAATATAAGTATTAATACTCTGTTACTAATCATATTCAGATTAATACAAGTATTAATACTCTGTTGCTAATAATATTCAAGATTCATATAATTATTAATACTCTGTTACTAATCATATTCAGATTAATACAAGTATTAATACTGTTACTAATAATATTCAAGATTCATAAAAGTATTAATACTCTGTTACTGATCATATTCAGATTAATATAAGTATTAATACTCTGTTACTAATAATATTCAGATTAATATAAGTAGTAATACTGTTACTAATAATATTCAAGATTCATATAAGTGTTAATACTCTGTTGCTAATAATATTCAGATTAATATAAGTATTAATGCTGTTACTAATAATATTCATATTAATATAAGTATTAATACTGTTACATATAAGTATTAATAATATTCAGATTAATATAAGATTAATATAAGTATTAATAGTATTAATACTGTTACTAATAATATTCAGATTAATATAAGTATTAATGCTGTTACTAATAATATTCAGATTAATATAAGTATTAATACTCTGGTACTAATAATATTCAGATTAAGTTGTTTTACAGTCATTGTTTTCAAAGCCACAAGTCTTCAGTCTTAGCAGCGAAGGTCCAAACCAACACCAACAAGTCAAAGTCCACGTCCTAAACTTGCAATTTGACATTTTACAATACTACAGAAGAAACGTTCTTACGGTCAAATTACAGATATAACTCGTGTTTTTGAAATTCTTTTACTACTTTAAAGGAAATCTTAGATTTACAAGCAATATGTTGAGGTGTGTTGTTCAACTTCATCGTGTTGGCTGACAGAACGTCAGTCAGAAGGTAAAGAACGGATTCCAGTGAGCCGACATGTCAAACATGTATTCTAGATTTTTAATGTGACGTAAATCTATCATTTAAGTTCTGTGACATCACACATAGAAGGTCAGTCCAACCCTGGAACTCGTGACGTCACCTTGAAGGTCTGAAACTGGTTGAAATGCAGATGAAGTGTCTGCAGTCGATATTCTATTCAGTCTGCTCAAAGCTAAACGTGTCGCTGCATCGTACGTTGTTCTGAGAGCCTCTTACACCGAGGAACTTCTGCAGGAAGGCTTTGGATCCGTTGATGTCGATGCTGGAGATGCTGCCGTAGCCTCCCAGCATGCCGTCCACCGTGGGGGACACCTCCCTCCAGTAGTCCTCAGCGTTGGAGTAGAAGCTGGCTTGGTTTCCTGCGATGTCCCCCATCCTGTCACAGGTCCACAACAACATGTTGGCTGGCATCAGCACATGTTCTAGGGGTCTACATGTTCTAGGGGTCTACATGTTCTGATAGGTCCACATGTTCAAGGGGTCTACATGTTCTAGGGGTCCACATGTTCTAGGGGTCCACATGTTCTAGGGGTCCACATGTTCTAGGGGTCTACATGTTCTAGGGGTCTACATGTTCTAGGGGTCCACATGTTCTTGGGGTCCACATGTTCTAGGGGTCTACATGTTCTAGGGGTCCACATGTTCTAGGGGTCCACATGTTCTAGGGGTCCACATGTTCTAGGGGTCTACATGTTCTAGGGGTCCACATGTTCTTGGGGTCCACATGTTCTAGGAGTCTACATGTTCTAGGGGTCCACATGTTGTTGGGGTCCACATGTTCTAGGGGTCTACATGTTCTAGGACAGAAACCAACTACAGGCTTCCTTTTAAAGAAACGGTGTGCAGCTTTGATTTGACGCTCCACAGCAGGAACCGCTTCAATCTAAATATCTCTACGGGATAATTAGGTGAGAACGAACACGGTTGGAGACGTGAGTTTATCTGGTTGACGTCACCACATGAATCATATTCAGGAGACTGTCCTACGGCGGCCATTGTTCTGGCTCTGGACGTCATCTTTCATATCGTATCTTAAATAAAATCCATATTGTAATATTGCGACATGTGGACGGGATGATGTCTTCATGTTATACTGTAGAACTTACAGCTCCATGTGGAGGAGTTACCGACGGAGAGACGGAAAGACAGAAAGGCAGACGGAAAGACAGAAAGATGGAAAGACAGATAGACGGAAAGACAGACAGACGGAAAGACAGATAGACGGAAAGGCAGACGGAAAGACAGAAAGATGGAAAGACAGATAGACGGAAAGACAGACAGACGGAAAGACAGAAAGACAGACAGACGGAAAGACAGAAAGGCAGACAGAAAGACAGAAAGATGGAAAGACAGACAGACGGCAGGTTTTAGTGGATATTTGAAAACAAACTTTTAGTTTATGCGACATATAAAACTATTAAACACTTACTTGGTGGAATTTGAAGTTCTTGACTTTAAAAATAAAATAATTTTCTGTATTTTGCCAGGTTTTCAAGAACATTATTATTGCAGAAATACCCTAAAATATCATATGATTTCGGGGCCCTGATACTGTATGTGTGAACTGTTACTGTGGACATACTTCTGATGTCCCACTTAAAGATGACATCATGTCCAGATTGGAGCTCATGTTAGAGACATCGGACACACTGCACACAATCTGGGAGCTTCAAACAGAAAATCTCTAAATTCATTTCATCCTGTTTTTACAGCTCAGGAATATTTTAAACCATTAAAACCTTTTTTCTGGAGTTGATCTTGAAAAGGTGATCTATGTCTTTAATGTCTCTGACCTTCATTATTGTCATAAATCTATGACCTTTCTGGAGCTCAGCCAGAATGCAGATGCCATCACATGACTTCTGACCTCGTCCCGCCTCAGCTTCATGCACTGGCTGCAGTATCATATTTTATGGACCGATTGTAAATCCTTATATGATTTCATATTTGGGATTTTCAGCAACAATTCCTGCATTAGTCTGACATGACTTTCTTAATATAATATTATATCTAAATATTATTATATATATATGCTTTGTTTTTTCATTTCATTATGATTATATCTTGCTTTCCTTTGTCTGTTTTTATTTTGTGAAGAACGTTGTCCCTGTGTTTGGACACTGCTACATACAGTAAATAAAGTTTAATATCATTGTTATCAATTGTTTTTGTTAACAGTAAAACAAAAACAATCTGGAAGACGTAATACATTTCATAATTTCGTGTTTCATGTTTATTCTGCCTATTACAAAAAACCCTCTTTGTATTAAATATGTTGTTGATGCTTTTCAGAAGACGTATTGTCTCATACGAGCCGTCGTCCACCTGTTCACCAACCTCAGTTCAACTGTCATTAAGGAGCTTTGATCCATATCGATGCTCCGGAGAGTCGTTGTCTTTTAAATGAATAGGAGGTCTATCATCTGCTTGGTATGTAAGGTGAACACACACACACACACACACACACACACACACACACACACACACACACACACACACACACACACACACACACACTTTTGGGAGTAGGTCAGCTGTCAGGGTCTATCTCCTGACCTCCACCAGGGTCCATCTCCTGACCTCCACTAGGGTCTATCTCCTGACCTCCACCAGGGTCCATCTCCTGACCTCCACCAGGGTCTATCTCCTGACCTCCACCACGGTCCATCTCCTGACCTCCACCAGGGTCCATCTCCTGACCTCCACTAGGGTCTATCTCCTGACCTCCACCACGGTCCATCTCCTGACCTCCACCAGGGTCTATCTCCTGACCTCCACTGACCTCCACCAGAGTCTATCTCCTGACCTCCACTAGGGTCCATCTCCTGACCTCCACTAGGGTCCATCTCCTGACCTCCACTAGGGTCTATCTCCTGACCTCCACCAGGGTCCATCTCCTGACCTCCACCAGGGTCCATCTCCTGACCTCCACCACGGTCTATCTCCTGACCTCCACTGACCTCCACCAGAGTCTATCTCCTGACCTCCACCAGGGTCCATCTCCTGACCTCCACCACGGTCCATCTCCTGACCTCCACCAGGGTCCATCTCCTGACCTCCACTAGGGTCTATCTCCTGACCTGCACTAGGGTCTATCTCCTGACCTCCACCAGGGTCTATCTCCTGACCTCCACTGACCTCCACCAGGGTCTATCTCTAGACCTCCACCAGGGTCCATCTCCTGACCTCCACTGACCTCCACCAGGGTGCATCTCCTGACCTCCACCAGGGTCTATCTCCTGACCTCCACTAGGGTCTATCTCCTGACCTCCACTGACCTCCACCAGGGTCTATCTCCTGACCTCCACCAGGGTCTTTCTCCTGACCTCCACTATGGTCTATCTCCTGACCTCCACTAGGGTCTATCTCCTGACCTCCACCAGGGTCCATCTCCTGACCTCCACTGACCTCCACCAGGGTCTATCTCCTGACCTCCACCAGGGTCTATCTCCTGACCTCCACTGACCTCCACCAGGGTCTATCTCCTGACCTCAGGGTCTATCTGACCTCCCTGACCTCCACCAGGGTCTATCTCCTGACCTCCACTGACCTCCACCTCCACTGACCTCCACCAGGGTCTATCTCCTGACCTCCACTAGGGTCTATCTCCTGACCTCCTGACCTCCACCAGGGTCTATCTCCTGACCTCCACCAGGGTCTATCTCCTGACCTATCTCCTGACCTCCACCAGGGTCCATCTCCTGACCCAGGGTCTATCTCCTGACCTCCACCAGGGTCTATCTCCTGACCTCCACCAGGGTCCATCTCCTGACCTCCACCAGGGTCCATCTCCTGACCTCCACCAGGGTCCATCTCCTGACCTCCACCAGGGTCCACCAGGGTCTATCTCCTCCACCAGGGACCTCCACCAGGGTCCATCTCCTGACCTCTGACCTGACCTCCACCAGGGTCTATCTCCTGACCTCCAGCAGGGTCCATCTCCTGACCTCCACCAGGGTCTATCTCCTAACCTCCACCAGGGTCCATCTCCTGACCTCCACCAGGGTCCATCTCCTAACCTCCACTAGGGTCCATCTCCTGACCTCCACCAGGGTCTATCTCCTGACCTCCACCAGGGTCTATCTCCTGACCTCCACCAGGGTCCATCTCCTGACCTCCACCAGGGTCTATCTCCTGACCTCCACCAGGGTCTATCTCCTGACCTCCACCAGGGTCCATCTCCTGACCTCCACCAGGGTCCATCTCCTAACCTCCACCAGGGTCTATCTCCTGACCTCCACTGACCTCCACCAGGGTCCTATTAAAGTCCAAAGAACGACAGTGACGTCATGAGCTCTTAATGCACGTGGTATGTTGTCACAGAGTTGAGTATTTAATGACACCTTCATTATGAGACATTTATCCAACTTTAAAACCAGCTAATAGCAGAGAACTACTTGTTATATATATGAAAACCTTTACACATGTTGTATGCACCACAACGTCCGTTTAAAACCGCCAACCCCCGTTTGAATGTCCGTTACCGTGTAACTAACCTGCACGTGCTAACGTGAATGCTGTGCTTTTAGCCAACTAGCTCTTTAGCTCCCGACAGCGCTGTGAAACACCGACTCGGATTTATAAAGTTCATTAACGCGATTGTTGTGAATAACACCGACCTCGTCTTGCGGCGGTGCCCGGTCCAACTTCCCCCGTTACCCCTCGTAAAGCCGGTCCCGGTGTCTGAGCTTGTGTTTTCTATTTGAGACCATCTCCGAATAGGCTGTACGTCACCTCCATGTGACTTGGTGCTACATTAGATCGGCGGGACGGACTCGGCCTGTAACTGGTTGTTAAAATTAATACTCAACGTCATTGGTTCGGGAGTACTTGACTGGCAGTAAATAACCAATCACATCACCGGAGACTTTAGCCGCAAGAGTTTAGCGCATGCGCACCTCCAGCTGCTCCAATCCAGCACCACAACCTTTCCTTATTTGGTTCATGGGAGAGGAAGTAGCGACGCCCCCTGCTGGCTGACTTTACTCACGTACATTTCTCTACTGAGTTCAACTTTTCTTTTTTGAATAACATGCAGCTCAACCAGACTGCAACCAAAGAAATTCAGACACATCTAAAGACCTGCTGCCCAATCACAGATCACATTTTTCTGACAACAGTAAAATAACACAGGCAGCATTACAATATGTATCACCATGGACCATTTATGAAACAACAGGTGCCTGGGAACTAATATATAAAAGGCCTGTCAACCTCCCTATGAACTGAAAGAGACTAAATGAACCCGAACCTCTCGCCTGTGTTTAAAATGTGTCCTTTGCAGAGGTTCGAGTCCTTCTGCTTGTCTTGTGTCTGTTTGTAGCTGGTTTGCATCTCCCTTTATATTTACATCTCTTTGTAGTCATTGACATTTTGTAACAAGTTGTGTCTCTGATATTTTTCAGATGACTCTACCCTAGAGAGCTTTTTTAAAAAGCCAGACTTCCTCCAGCTGTTGGTGAACTTCTACAGAACCACCATAGAAACATCCACATACCAGTGTGATGGTGGTGTCATGGCTCAGAGGATTGTGGGAGCTGCGCTTCTGGACCTGGACATTGTGTGTGCTGGCCGCCTACAAGGGAAAGTAGGAACATCAGTGAAGACCCAACCTGCCCAGAACCAGAACCAGAACCACTTCTGTTTGTCCTGCTACCATCAGTGAAGAACTGCAGCACCACCAAAACAGGTGCTGGCAGACAGAGGAACAGCTTCTACCCCAGACCTGAAGCCTCCATCATCCTCCCCCACCCCCCAACACACACACACACACACACACACACACACACACACACACACACACACACACACACACACACACACACACACACACACACACACACACACACACACACACACACACACTCACTGTCAAGAGTGCAATATTGTTTTACAGTGTGCAGTTTATGAACTACCATGAACTGATTCTGTTCCACTGCTGCTGCTTTTGATCTATTTCACTACTGCACTTTATTGCTGCTTATAGTTGGCTGTTTTTTTTCACATATTGTTTTTATCTGTTTTGATTCAGCATTTGTCTTGTTTCATCGATCAGACTTTTGTTTGCCTGTTGCTGAGGTCTCTGAGAGCTCAATTCTGTTGTGTCTTATTCTTGTTAAAACTCCCTCCATCCATCTGCTTCCATCTGCACCACCGTTATATTTAAAGTACCTTGAATTTACTTACTGTATTTATTTAGTATAACTACAGGTTCCATTACAGCAAAAAAAAGGTGTAATTGCATGTCCCATATACATAACTGCATATGTCACCGTGATACAATGCAAAACTACACATTCACAATACAGAGTTGTGCAGGTAGCTGCAGATCAACCACATCTTCTGCAACCACATCACACCTCATGTCCTCTCTTCAATAAACCTGGGAAAGAAGCTTTTTGTGGTCTCCATCATTCGCTGCATCCTCCAGAGACGTCGCATCACGTGGACAGCAATCAGAAACTTGTCACCCCCGAGATGAAGACCACTCTTCATCGACAGCACTGGATGCGGTCCACACTGACAGCTGCTGTGCAGAGTGTGTAAAGACTTCTGAAAACATTCAGTATTGAGAAATGCACAAAAAATGTAATATTATTTCCACAAAATGATATTGGGAAGTAGATTTTCTTTAATATAATATTAAATGTAAATTTAATTAATGGAGTGAATGAAGATAATAAAAAATAAAAGTGTTTAAAATAAAGGGAGATGCATTGGATTGCAATGTTCACTAAACTGTGTTTTGAACTGTAAAACATGTGCAGAGGTTTCAGAATTTTTGTTGATTCACCTTAATGTTAAAGTTAAGTATATGTTAATACTTTTATAAGTGCAAGCTTGTCTTTTCTGCAAACAACACTGTAAATTAGAAGCACTTGAAAAGTTAGAAAAAAAAGCATTATGTGTGATTTTTTTATTGTCCCTCTAGACAAATATTACTCGGGGCGCAGTTACAACTCTGTTTTCAAAACAATTAGGACACTGTATAAAATGCAAATAAAAACAGAACGTGATGATTTGCAAATCATGTAAATCCATATTGAATAGAAAATAGAACACAACATATTAAATGCTGAAACTAAATGTAATGGTTCTATGAAAAATATGTGCTCATTTTAAATTTGATATCAGCAACACGTTTCAAAGCAGCGAACAGGGGCAACAAAAGACCGGAAATATTGTGTAATGCTAAAAAACCCACCTGGTGGAACATCGCACAACTAATGAGGTTAATTGGTATCAGGTCAGTAATATGACTGGGCATAAAAGAGCATCCCAGAGAAGCAGTCTGTTAGCAGTGAACATGGGGAGAGGTTGATCACTCAGTGACAGACTGCATGGGCAAACAGTGCAACAATCTAAAAAGAAAAGCTCCTCTGTGTGAAATTGCAAAGAATTTGGTGATGAAATCATTTACGGTGCATAACATCATCAAAATAGTCAGAGTTTCAGGAGAAATCTCTGTTCGCAAAGTTGAATATCAATATTGTATGACCGTGATCTTCCTGCCCTCAGGCAGCACTGCATTAAAAACAGGCACAATTCTGTAGTGGAAATCATTGCATTGGCTCAGGAACACTTCTGAAAACCATCATCTGTGAACACAGTTAGTTGCTGCAGCCACAAATGCAGGTTAAAAGTCTACTATGCAAAAAAGAAACCAGATATAAACATAATTCAGAAACCCTGCTGCCTTATTTGGGCCCGAGATCGTTTAAAATGAACTGAGGCGTCCTACTGTCTGACCAATCAAAATTTTAAATTGTTTTTGGAAATCATGGATGCCACATTCTCTGGGCTCAAGAGGAGAGGGACCATCCAGCTTGTTATCAGCTCAGTTCTAAAGCCAGCATCTGTGATGGTACAGGGATGCATTAGTGCACATGGCATGGGTAGCTTGAACATCTGGAAGGAAGCATTAATGCTGAATGATATATTCAGGTTTTGGAGCAACATATGCTGCCATCCAGACAACGTCTCTTTCAGGGAAGGTCTTGTTTATTTCAGCAGAACAACGTCCAACCACATTCTGCACGTATTCCAACAGCATGGTTCTCTAGTAGAAGAGTCTGCTGATAAACTGGCCTCCTGCAGTCCAGACCTGTCACTCATTGAAAACATCTGGATCATCAGGACATGAACAATACAACAAAGGAGACCTTGAACTGTTGAGCAGCTGAAATCCTCTATCAGGCAACAATGGGACCACATTTCACTTTCAAAACTCCAGAAACTGGTCTCCTCAGTTCCCAAAGGTTTCCAGAGTGTTTTAAGAAGAGGAGGTGATGCAGCTCAGTGGTGGACATACCCACGACTTTTTTGAAACATGTTGCTGCCATCAGATTAAAATTGATCTTATTTTTTCAAAATGATCTTATATTGTCCAAAAAACAATACAATTTATCTATTTAAAAAAATATTTGTTCAAGTAATTCACAACTCGGCCAGTTGTGTAAACCTAATTTTTAAACTGCAGGCTTGGTGGTGTTTATCAGGATCATGATACAACACGTTACAAAGGCGCCCTTTAACTACTAAAGTTAAACAGTGAAGAACACAGCTTCATCGTCTCTACAGACTGTACACTGATCAAATACTGTATCATAACAAAGAGGTGCAGGTGCATGATGGAGATTCGACACTGCAGCTGCAGTGTAGTAAATGAACCACAGGAGGGCAGTAGAGTGTAGAGCTTTAAACGTCCGCATCTGGCTCTTTCAGTTTGAGAAGTTTCCCGACAGCAGAGTCTTGTTTGCTTCCAATTAATGTGAAACTATAACCTACTAATGTCCAACATGTCGCCGCGTTGTTTCCGTCTAAATTCTTCATATTTTTACTCACTAAACGCATCTAATTATTTCATTGATTACTACTCTCTACATCCAGAGGAAGGTCTCCACCATAACAGATTGAATATAATCTGAAATTGAGACTTTATATAACTACAGGATTGCAGTCACGCCCAGTCTAATGCTGGTTTCATTCACTTCTGTAGGAGCTTTTAACCAGTAACCAGCATGTTGTGTGTGTGTTAGCTCCTTCAGTCTTCAGTGGTGGGAGCTTCAATGCAAGAAAACCCAACATGAACCTTTATTATTGTCACAGTATAGTCAGCTCAGCCTGAGGATTCAGTGGTGAAGACCTGTTCATTACTGAACACAGTAAACCTGAGGGGAAGGAAGCTGTTGAACAAGTATGTGAAAACTGGGCTGCTCTGAGAATATAACATGTTTATATGTAGTCTATACAATAACAAGTTCTTGTGGATTCATGAAAGAAAGAAACGCAGCTCGTGCGGATGAAGACATAGTCGTATTGGTGACTTTAATTGTATTGGACTTCACACCTTAATATATAATTTTCCTATTTTGTCGCTTTAACATTGCCAAAATGATGTTATTACTATTACTCACTAATTTCCTATCAGTTCGCTCAATAAATTCTGATTACACTGAAATTTTTTTTAACAAAGTAGAATGTACACAGCATAATTTTATGATGGGGGACCAACTTGAAGGGAGAGGGGGAGGGGGGTGTTGCTTGTTGTGAGGTTACATTTGTCACTTTTCCAGTTTAAAGCCAGTTCAAATCAATAAATTAGGTGACTGCTTCCTAATAATGTTACCAGTTAACTTACTGTTGACGCTCCCTTAACCAGGAAATACTGCATATTATTTTGACAACCAGATGAACTGTCTGCCTCCTGTCTGGTGCTGACAGGTTTCAGTGTTATGTTTCTGCAGTGTTCGGTTCATACCATGGACCAGAAGAAAAGCACAGATGGGGCAAAGTTTGCTAAATAGTAGTTAAGCTCCATTAAGTATCGTAATAGGCCATGACGGTGAGCCTGCACACACACAATACGAGCATCCTGGAACTGGGTCACCTCAATGGAATGAAGCCGCTTTCAATGTCATACCTCTGCTTTACCTGCTGTTACAACAGTTGAACAGATTTTAGGTCACAAGGTACATTTCAAACTAACATGACACGTGAGTATCCAGTACACTGTGTGCACAATTATTAGGCAAGTTGTATTTTTGAGGATTCATTTTATTATTGAACAACTACAGGGCTCTCAATCCAAAATGTTAATAAACCTCAAACCTGAATAGTTAAGAAAGTAAACGGGCCCGTTACCGATCTGGCCGCGGGGCCATTACCCATCCGGCCACGGGCCCGTTACCGATCCAGCCACGGGCCCATCCATCTGGTCCAAGAGTCACTCTCATCTCATTGGTCCACGAAACCTTTGAGGAATCTGTCTTCAGATATTTCTTGGCCCCGTCGTAACGTTTGTTCAGTGGTGTCGGGTTTCAGCCTTCCTTCCTTCGGCCAGGTCTCTGAACACTGAACATCTTGTACTTCTGGGGGCTCCAGGTCGGTTTCAGTTCTGGAATATGACAGCTGGAGGATCACGGCTTCCTGGTAGCTTCACGTTTCATTCTTCTCAAATCTTCAGCAGTTCATTTGCGTCGTTTTTTCTCAACACGTTTCTTGCGACTCTGTTGACTATTTGCAACAAAACGTTTGATGGTTCTGTGATCACGCTACAATGTCTGAGCAATTTCAAGAGTGCTGCATCCCTCTGAAAGACTTTTTACAATTTTTGACTCTTCAGAGTCCGTTAAATCTTTTGTTTGGCCCATTTTGCCTCCTGAGGAAAAGAAGCTGCCTAATAATTATGCACACCTTGATAGAGGGTGTTGATCTCCTTAGGCCACACCCTCCCTCATTACACTAATGCACATCACCTGATATGCTTAAATCCAATAGGTATTCAAGTTTATACAGCTGGAGTTGGAAAATATGCATAAAAATGATGATGTGGTCAAAATATTCACTTGCCTAATAATTGTGCACACAGTGTAGAAGTACAGTAATATGCTTCATTATCTTCCTAAAATATGAAGGTTACATAAAGCTAAGCTCTGTGTCCACTGTGATTCTGGTGCATGAACAATTATGGTACATAGAAGTGTGTGAACAGTGTTACGACGAACCCTGGAAGGAGGGAGGGGGACAGTTTAAAACATCTGGTTTCATATATGGCAGCAGTAAGAAAGAGAAATTATAAAACAAAAATTTAACCATATAGCCAGTTGCAGTATGTTTCACAACTGATTCATCACTGGTGGAAAAATAGATGGAAAAACGATGGACTGGAAATCCTGTGCTCATCTGTCCTAAAAGACAAACTGTTGAGTTGATGATTCCTGGAGACAGACTTTTCTAACAGAACCTAAAATTCGAGAGGCTTTCTGAAGCTTTTCGTGGACTTTTGCCAGTTTTCCTGAGTTTGACACAAAGTTTTATGTCCACCTTCGGCTCAACTCTATGTGACAGAAAAATGCACACATGCTGTTGGTCAGAAAAGGTACTGATGTTGTGATGTAACGTGGAACACTTACTCACAAAGGTTAAGGTATTCACCAGCTTTGTGCACGTCAAGGTGCTGCGCACCATTCGCACGTAACAGGAGCAGTCTCAGAACGCTTTGATTCAACCACATATATTGTAATAAAGATACATGTATGTGTTTGTCTACTTTAAGACTTAAGGGCTACAGTTTGAAAAAAAAGTGAGCTGTGTTTTAGGAAGGACACCTTTTGGGAATTTTTACTGAAGAGACAAATAATTGTAATGTAAAATACAAGAAGTCAAGTTCATTTGTGACAAATTAAAGTGTGTGTGAGATTGAAGAGATGTAGTGAGGATAAGGTGTAGTTTCTTACATGAATGCTATCTAATTTCTGTTTCTTTTGTTAGGCCCAATAGTACTTTGTACATGCTGCCATTAGGAGATGTCATCAGGAAGCAGTGCATCAACTTCCATTGTTATGCAGATGACACTCAGCTATATCTTTCTATAAAACCAGATGAAACTAATCAGTTAGTAAAACTTGAAGCCTGTCTAAAAGACATAAAGGCCTGGATGATTTATCAAGAGAGATCATATTTCTCCAGTTTTATCTTCTCTTCACTGGCTTCCTGTGAAATCAAGAATAGAATTTAAAGTTCTCTTGATGACTTACAAAGCTCTACATGGCCAGGCTCCATCATATCTTAGAGATCTTATAGAACCATATAATCCTAGCAGAGCACTTCTCTCTCAGTATGCTGGTCTACTTGTGGTTCCTAGAGTTTCCAGAAGTAGAATGGGAGGCGGAGCTTCAGTTTTCAGGCTCCTCCCCTGTGGAACCAGCTCCCAGTTTGTGTTGGAGGGGCAGAAACCCTCTCTAGCTTTAAGATTAGACTCAAAACGTTCCTTCTTGATAAAGCCTATAGTTAGGGCTGGCTCAGGTAGACCTGAACCAACCCTTAGTTATGCTGTTATAGGCCGAGGCTGCTGGGGGACCTCGTTACATGCTGAGCTTCTTTTCTTTCCTCCTACTCTTTAACTGACTCATACCTCACCATCTTTTTCTCTCCTATAGTTTCTTCTTATTATCTGTTGTCTCTATTCAGTTCCTTCACTCGTATAGTTTCTGTTCTTTCTTTTCCAGATGTCCCATCATGGAGCTGCATGTCTCTGCTCTGCGCTTGTCGTCTCCACCAACAGTTCTTCTCTTCTATCTCTATACTGTCCTTTTCTCTCTCTGCTCTCCTCTCACCCCAACTGGTCGAGGCAGATGGCCGCCCATCTCTAATCCTGGTTCTTTTAACAGATGCTCCGCCCACCTCTGAGCCTGGTTCTGTTAACAGATGCTCCGCCCACCTCTGATCCTGGTTCTGTTAACTGATGCTCCGCCCACCTCTGATCCTGGTTCTGTTGGAGGTTTCTTCCTGTTAAAGGGAGTTTTTCTTCCCTCTGTTGGAGGTTTTTCTCCCTTAAAGAGGAGTTTTTCCTTTATACAGTTTCTCTGTATAATATTATAAAGTCTTGTTGTAAGACTTTAATGTGTTAAGTGCCATGAAATAACCTGTGTTGTGATTTGGTGCTATAGAAATACAATTGAATTGAATTGAATTGAATTGAATTGAATTGAATTGAATTGAATTGAATTGAATTGAATTGAATTGAATTGAATTGAATTGAATTGAATAAATTAGGTCCAAAAGCTAACACAATGGTCAAAAAACACAACTGAGAAACAACAAAGAGGAAGGAATGAGCAAAAAGATGAAGAGAGAAAACTAAAGCTGCTGCACAGTTGCATTAGTGCACTTTCCTATAAATATTTGAGGGAGGTAAACCACCCTCCAACTCCCCCATTCAGCTCTCACTGTAGTGCTTTGGACTGCAGAGGGTCTGAGAGACACAGAGAAAAAAGTTGACCGAACCAATACTCCAGTGGAGTCATTGCATGTTTTAGGCTATTAAACCAGGAAATCTATTCTATATTAGAAACAAAAAATACAGTTCAAACACAAGATACAACAATGGTCATACTGTCACACCATATCCTGTGTGTGGCCCTGAGCCCCAAGCTCATAGGGACATGTAAATATATAGGTTTTCAATATTGCTCACGTTTTCCATAAAAAGGTTCTGTCATTTCCCAACGACTACTGGTCACTGGTTATTAACAACTGTTTAAACAGGTTGAAATAATGTGTTAGTTGAATATTAACTATTTTCAGTGGTGGCTGAATACACATCTTTCAACTGATGAGTTTTTGTGGCAGCAGAAAGGGTTTATGAATAATGGAGACCAAAGTGTGTGTTCATGGTAATAAAGGAGAAGTCAAATAGTGCAACTGTGCAGCTCATCTTTGTGTTTTATACTTGTTGGTAAACTTTCAGTATTTACAGAGGTACTTGGAAGTTTGTGAACCCTTTACAATTTCTATATTTTCTGCATAAATATGACCTAAAACATCAACAGATTTTTAGCAGTACAGTGAACCCTCGTTTTTCGCGGGGGTTACGTTCCAAATAGAAACCGTGATAGGCGAAATCCGTGAAGTAGTAACCTTTATTTTACAATTGAAATAGATAGAACTGGACATTAAATATATCTACGTTACATATAGTCGTAATGTGATTTCAATGCACGATGCAAATCCGTGAAGCAGCGAGACCGTGAAAGGTGAACCGCGTTATAGCGAGGGTTCACTGTAGTCCTAAAAGTGTATAAGGAAAGCCTAATTAAATAAACAAGATTAAAATATGAGACTTGGTTATTTGTTGAGGAAAATTATCAAATATTACATGTAAGTGAGGAGCAAGAGAATGTGAGAACATATCAGGTTTAACTCTGGGATGGAGGAGCGGTTCTGCTAATGAACAACTGGTTTTAGGTCTTTCTACAACATTTCTATTGGACCATGACTTATTCTTTGGTAGAGTGACTTGAGTGTGCTTACGATCGTTGTCTGGTGGTTTGTCTCACTTTCACCTGAGATTCAGTTTCCCGACCGATGTCCTGACATTTTCCCTCAGAATACGCTTGTATAATTCAGAATTTATTGTTCCATCAATTATGGCCAGCTATCGTGGCTCAGATGCAGCAAATGTGCCCAAATCATGACACTACCACCACCATGTTTCTCAGATGGGATAAGGTTCTTACTGTAGTTTACATCCAGCTGCTAATTTGTTTATTTTCTCCCACGAAAAGAAGACAAACACATAAAGGAGATTGTCACGTACAATGCATCTGGAAAGCATTCACAGCGCTTCACTTTTTACACATTTTGTTATGTTATAGCTTTATTCCAAAATGGATTAAATTCATTTTTTTCCTCAAAATTCTACACACAATATCCCATAATGACAAAGTGAAAATAGTTTGTTTAAAATTTTTGCAAATCTATTAAAAATAAAGAAGGAAAATATAACACGTACATAAGTATTCACGGCCTTTGCTCAATACTTTGTTGAAGCACCTTTGTCAGAACTTACAGCCTCAAGTCTTTTTGAGTATGATGCTATAAGCTTGGCTCCTATTCTTGGGCAGCTTCTCCCGTTCTTCTTTGCAGGACCTCTCAAGCTCCATCAGGTTGGATGGGGAGCGTCGGTGCTCAGACACCTTCAGATCTCTCCAGAGATGTTCAATCAGGTTCAAGTCTGGGCTCTGCCTGGGCCTCTCAAAGACATTCACAGAGTTGTCCCGAAGACATTCCTTTGTTACCTTGGCTGTGTGCTTCGGGTCGTTGTCCTGTTGGAAGATGAACCTTCGCCCCAGTCTGAGGTCCAGAGCGCTCTGGAGAAGGTTTTCATCAAGGATGTCTCTGTACATCGCTGCATTCATCTTTCCCTCCATCCTGACTAGTCTCCCAGTTCCTGCTGCTGAAAAACATCCCCACAGCATGATGCTGCCACCACCATGCTTCACCGTAGAGATGGTGTTGGTCAGGTGATGAGCGGTGCCTGGTTTCCTCCAAACATGACGCTTGGCATTCAGGCCAAAAGTTCAATCTTTGTTTCATCAGACCAGAGAATTTAGTTTCTCATGGTCTGACAGTCCTTCAGGTGCCTTTTGGTAAACTCCAGGTGGGCTGTCATGAGCCTTTTACTGAGGAGTGTTTTCCGTCTGGCCACTCTACCATACAGACCTGCTGGGTGGAGTGCTGCAGAGATGGTTGTCCTTCTGGAAGGTTCTCCTCTCTTCACAGAGCAACGTTGGAGCTCTGTCAGAGTGACCATCGGGTTCTTGGTCACCTCCCTGACTAAGGCCCTTCTCCCCCGGTCGCTCAGTTTGGCCGGGCGGCCGACTCTAGGAAGAGTCCTGGTGGTTCAAACTTCTTCCATTTACAGATGATGGAGGCCACTGGGCTCATTGGGACCTTCAATGCTGCAGAAATGTTTCTGTACCCTTCCCCAGATCTGAGCCTCGATACAATCCTGTCTCGGAGGTCTACAGACAATTCTTTGGACTTCATGTCTTGGTTTGTGCTCTGACATGTCAACTGTGGGACCTTATATAGACGGTGTGTGTCTTTCCAAATCATGTCCAATCAACTGAATTTACCAGGTGGACTCCAATCAAGTTGTAGAAACATCTCAAGGATGATCAGTGGAAACAGGATGCACCTGAGCTCAATTTTGAGTGTCATGGCAAAGGCTGTGAATACTTATGTACGTGATTTTTTTTTAGTTTTTGATTTTTAATAGATTTGCAAAAATTTCTAAAAAATGTATTTCACATTGTCATTATGGGGTATTGTGTGTAGAATTTTGAGGGAAAAAAATAATTTAATGCATTTTGGAATAAAGCTGTAATATAACAAAATGTGGAAAAAGTGAAGCGCTGTGAATATTTTCCAGATGTACTGTATTCTTGCCTAAAATTTGTGAACAATGTCACAGGATCATATAACATGCACCTTTGTCTGACTTGCATCACCAACAGCTTTGCATGACTCTTAACCCATTTCTAAACAATGTGGAGGGAGTTCAGTAGAAGCAACCCATAATCTTACATTAAATGAGGCATACCCTTCCATCTCTATACAATATTTTAATGTTCCTACAAGCCCTATCCCATTCCTCTTCAATCAATGTCAGCTCCAAATCCCTTTCAGATGTCTTCTTACCCTGGTTTTGGGTCATTATGGATTAAACCGATGTACCAATATACACAGATGCTTCATGACCGTTTCCATTGATCTGTAACACTTTATCATATAACTCTGCTGTTTTGAGAGCTGTTGTACCAGATCAGCAAAAGCAAACATCAATATTTCAGATATCTGAGGAAATGACAGCTGTGAACTCTAAACCGTTGCACAAATTCCTCCAAAGATTCGAACATCGAATGTTGATATAGATGCCAAATGTCACAATGCCTTCCAACAACAGGGGATGGAACAATGCAAAAGTTTGGATTCAGCCAAATACTCAAAGAGAAACTTTGATGCAGATCCAAATTAAACATTCAGGAAACTTAAGTCCACAATCATTTTACATGACATATTTTTAGATGTCAGTTTGATGAGCTTTGTGAAGGTGACAGTGGGGTAAGAACAGATTTCTCACTACAATAGAAGGGAGGGGCCCTCTCTACAGGAAATTATGTGGAAGGTGTCTTGAACTAAAGGCAAAATGGGAAAACAACATCTTGGATTGTCCCAAAACTTCTGTATCAACTGGTCTTTGTAGTTTACTGTTTAAGTTGAATTTGGGTGATTTACCATGTCAAATAAATGTCTTTGTTATTCTATCAAACTAGAGGTTCCCAAACTTTTCAGACCATGTACCACAATGTACAAAACCAGATTTCTCAAATACCACTTCCTGCTGACTATACCAACAAGTTTTTTTTATAAATTAAAACTCAACTATACCAAAGCTTCAGAAAGGCCAAAAAACAAGATATAGAAGAATGCAAAATTAGAGAATACACAAGGATAAAACCCCATAAGGGTTGTGACTGTTCCCTGACCGGCTTAATTAAGCCTAAATCAAAAAGTTAAAGTTAAATATTATATCTCTATAGTCTAAATCTCTGTAAGTAAATGATTTGACAACTAATCATCAAATTAATTTATTTTGTCTCAGAAACCAAGTGGCTGCAGGAAGAGTATATGAGTCTCGATGAAACAACTCCTCCCTGTCATACTAATTATCACATTCCTCAAAGTACCGGCTGAGGAGGGGGCATGGCGTTTGATCTTAACAATCAATTCAAGACCAAAACTTAGTTACAACTTAATCTTGGTCTCTCACATCCAAACTGTAAAACACACAAAAACAGTTGTATTTGTTGATTATTGACAACCTGCCTCGTAGTCAGTTTCTAACAGAATATTTTGACTTTTTATCTGATTTAGTGCTTATGTACAAATAAAGTGATTAGAGTGACCTTTACATTCATGTTGATGTGACAAATGCCTCAACACAACATTTATTTCATTATTAAACTTAATTGACTTTTCTCAAACTGTTAATAAATCCACTCACTGTTGTCACACTCTTGTACTTGCTCTAAAATATATATATTATATTATGCTACAGATAGGGAACATTTTATAGTATTTCCTCAAAACCCTCTTTTGATTGACCATTTTCTATCACATTGGATTTTAAAACAATGGACTACACAGCATTTGGGAACATTTCCATTCAGATGTCTATGTGATAATGCTGTAACCAAATTTAAGAAAGTGATTCCATTTTTATGTACTTCAGTACTATGTACCATGGAGGGGAGCTCCCTCGACTTTACTCCCACAGAAGTGGATAATCTTGTTGATAGTGCTGCAGCCTCACTATATGCAACTCTTGTTGCGCCTCTGAAAGAGAAAGTAGTGAATTAGATGAGGATGTCTCCTCAGTACAATTCATGACTATGCTCATTAAAACAGAGATTGCAAAGGCTGGAAAGGAAGTGGCGCTCCATTAATTTAGAAGAACTTTACCTAGCCTGGAAGAATAGTCTACTAACATATATGAAAGTCCTCTGTAGCGCCAGAGCTGCATATAACTTCATGTTAGTTGGAAAGAAAAACAACAGATTTCTTTTCAGCACTGCAGCCCTTGAATTCTTTTCAGTCGTAATTACTTCATGAACTTCTTTATGAATAAAATTGTTACTCTTGGGGAAAACAACATTACGCACTAGCCTTTCCACAGCTATCACAGATGTATCAACAAGTACAATGGACTCAGAACGGTCCATAAAATCTAGATTGTAATTAGACCACTTTGCTCCAATAGATCTCCCGAGGCAAAATTCATCAATTCATCTTTTAGACAACATCCCAACTCGCCTCCTCAAGGATATGTTATCCTAAATAGATACTTCAACATTAAATCAGACCTCAGGCTTTTAAGGTTGTTCCAATAAAACCTTTACTTAAGAAGCCAATTTTGATCCAGCTGTTTTAGGCAACTGTAGGCTGATATTCAACCATCTTGTAATTTCTAAAATGTTTGAAAAAACATTGCAAATCAAGTTGTGTGACTATCTGCAGAAGAATGGTTTGTTTGGAAGATTTTCAATCTGGCCTTAAAATGCATTATAGCACGGAAACAGCACTGGTTAAAGTTACAAACAATATGAATAGATTCAGTCAATGGACTCATCTCTACACTTGTCTGACTGGATCTCAGTGCTGCATTCGATACAAGTAATCTCACATTTTATTACAGAGGATCACAGGAACAGCAATATACTAGTCATATCTAGATAAATATCCATTTGTTCATGTCACAAAGGTTAATTATGGAGTGCCACAAGGTTCGGTACTAGGTCCGATACCTTTTACATTATACATGCGTCCCTTTGGTGATAACTTAAAGAAAACACTGCATAAATTACCATTGTTATGCAGACGACACCAAATTATATCTGTGAAACAAGATGAAACAAATTAGTTGGTGAAACAATGTATTGGCCTGCAGCACCATTGAGGAATTTTTGAATCATTTTTGATGAGGACGTGTTCTTAAACTTATGCATAAACTAAGTCTCTAAAACTGCTTTCTTTCGCAATATTAGTAAATCAGGAACAGTGGTGATGGGCAAGAGAGATCATATTCCTCCTAAATTAGCTTCTCTTCATTGTCTTCCTGTAAAATCAAGAATGGAATTTAGGTGCTGGTTGCCAATTTAGCGGTCGCCATTTTATGAAAATGTATTAATTCTAAACTTGTCGCTTGTCCAAATCGCTCCAAATTCGCCAGTGCACACCCTCCGGTCCCTAGAAACAAAGCAGGTGTCACGAACAGTTGTCAAGATGTGCAAGGGACAAACATACAAACTCAGACAGTAAGAGATCTTTGGAATTAAATATAATAACGTTTTTTTTCTCTTTAATTAAAAATTGAAATTTTCCTTAATACATCTTGGTCCTCGTGACTTTTGGCTTGGTTCCTGACAAACCCCTACTAGTGAGCACAAGTCTCTATATTTTGGGTACAACTGCTTCAATTCTGAACATTTGTGTTTATTTATCATCTCGTGTGAGTCCTCCAACACCCATCTAAGGTCCGTGTAATGTCTGTTCAGATTGGGTTTATGTGGTGCATATTCTTAAGAAAAGCTTTGCCATTTTTGCCATCCAGTTTTAGTTGTTTATGGTCCTGGACCGGACTGATGATGCAAGCACATTCCTTGTAATCAACACTGCTTTAGAAGTAAAGTGACTGTGACTCCTTCTTTAGAAATTCAAGCGTAACAAAGACCCGAACAGCTGATGTAAGCCGGTCCAGGCCTTCACAGGGTTCCACATCACTAGCAGTGGAGCTAGATGGAGGAGTGGTCCACTCATGAGGCTACAGACAGACAGACAGAGAGGCAGACAGATATCCTCTGAGAGACAGACAGAGATATACAGCTATTCAAACTTTGGTGTTCTATCCCAGCCTTATTGGAAAAGCGTCCACAGTGAGCTCAGCACTGAAATTAGGTATTGATCCTTCTGCCTCCTCCCCCTCTCTCCCTCTCTAGCTTTGGCACGGCACATATTCCCTTCTGGAGATCCCTTCGCTTTCATTTAGTCCTTCTCTCTTTTTCGCTGTCACTCTTGGAATTCACTCAATTGGGATTCTTCTTATTTATGCATCCTTGCTTCCATCACTTGCATCCTCTCACTTAAGATATGACAAGAAGTGAGAATGAAGGAACTGATGCAGCATCTATGAGCTAAATATTGTTTTTCTGTTCGTTTTATTAAAATAGTTTTTGCGGTATGATTCAGATAGTGATAAAATACTACAGATTTTTGGTACTTAACAGAGATTAAGGGAGTACCGCCTTTTTTAAAAGGAAAGGAGATCTAATATAAGGCCACTCTTAGTTTTTGTCAATATTTTATGAAACCTTTGAAAATATGCTCCTCGCAGTCATGTTTGTCCAACACTGCAACAGGGGATGATCAAGTCCTAGAACCAAAACGACCATAAAACTGAATTCAATTAAAGTCATTGTTATTTATTAAGGAGATGTTATCTCAGGGCACTTAACAACAGAACATGACAACATTATATAAAGAAAACCAACAATTACCACAGCTGGAAGACAAACTCAGAACCATTCTCACGGGTGGACAGCCATCTGCCTCGACCAGTTGGAGAGCGGAGAAGGAAAAGAACAGCATAGAGACACAGTAAATATGAACATTGAGTTGGACGGTGGGCCCAGTAAACCCAGATCAGAAACATGCAGATTGAAAGCCAGAGATACATGCAGAGAAAATCATAAAATGACAGGAGAGAGAACAGAATGGAGAAACAAAGAGTTATCCCTACCAGTGCCGGTAAAACGTAATGGATTACGTGACAGTCCACCAGCCCACCGAAGCTGCAGCCCACAAAGATTTGTCCCAGTTTGACTAATGGTTCGTAAAATTCTTTTAAAAGAAAGCTCAAAACATATCTCTTTACTTTAGCCTTTAACTAGCTACTCTTAAAGCTCTCTTGCTCTTCAGCTACTGCGCCTTTAAAATGGATATTGCTTATTTTATTGGATATTGCTTATTTTACAATTGAACCCTATTTGTGTTGAATTTTATGCATTTTTATCTGTTCTTATGCATTTGTTTTATATTTTTAAATGTTCCTTTCTATCTGTTTTTAATGTGAAACACTGCATGCCATTTTCTTGCTATAAAGCACTTTGAGCTGCATTTCTTGTATGAAAGCTGCTGTACAAATAAAGTATATTATTATTATTATTATTATTATTATTAATTCTGGGTTGTTAGTCCTACGAAGCTGGTTCACTTTTCACCAGGATACATCGCCATGGTAACTTATGTGGCAGACCTCACCTGCCCCAGAGCAGGTTTAGTTCACGATAACAGATCAAAACATGTAAGAGCGCCGCCCACTGACCAATCAATACTCTTAGAAAAATGGCATCAGCAATTGTAGAAGATGGGGGTGGAGCTGATTCCAGACCACATTTCTTTGTGTTTTTGTAAAACCAATATCATCGTACAACAGAGACCCATTGCAGTCTTGTACTTCTAAGACATGACAGCAAACCTAAATATCACTTTGAATATGTTTTTATAGTTCTTTCTTATGTCCTTGACTCTGCGGGGGTCACCATGGACCCCCAAAGTCTTAGCCTGTCCAAGGGTTGCAAGTTTTTTTTTTTTTTTTTTTTATATCTATTTATAGAACAATATTATTAGAAAAATGCATTCTGAAAGAAATATGTTGAACAAACACATTTATGGCTTTAAACTATCTCATTTAGTAAAACTCCATGTTTTATTCAAAGTTTAAAAAACAAATTCTTAATGTATATCTTAATGTGTGCACACATACAGCATGATACATTTATCATATATGTGTATTTGTATGTATTTAAAGGGCAATCTATCAATTTAGGAAAGACAAACTACAGACGCAAGAAGTATACATCACACACAATTAATATTCTAAACTTATTTAATACGCAATGGAGGAAACTTAAATTTGACATGAAATCCACATTCTGACCTGAGTTCACCCTCCATGTAATCATCTCACATTCAGAAGCGGACAATTGCTTGTAGTTTTTTTTTTTTAATTAAAAGGAATGTTACAGAACAGAAATGGAAGAATCTGCGAACGCTTGCCAAGAAGAAAATAACGACCAGCACTTTCCTCCCCCTCCCTCCCTTCTCTTCTCTTTCTCTTTCCACTCCTCCTATCTCCCTCGGGCTCACCTTCACTCATCACCTCATCTATTTTTCCTCCTCTGTTGCTAGGCAACAGACAGGAAAAGCATCACTTGGAGATGTCAAAACCACAGGAAGAGCTTGCAGAAAGACACATCACGCAGATGTGCCGTGAAAGATCCAGGGTCTATCCGAATAACTTCTTTCTCCTTGATGGAAAATGTCACGGGGTCGAGGAAAGATGTCAAGGAGAATGTCGGCGCAATAACAACAAAAATAACCACAATGAATAAGAACCGTTTTGGTCAGACATAACCCATGTATTCATCCTGCATTAGAGTCTATTCTTGTGGTTATAAATGTTCTTACTCATACACACTGTTATTTCAGTGGACAGACAGTGTTGGGAATGTCGATGGTGTGAGCTGCCAATGACTTTTGGACTTTTGTCCATAAAGGATATTTCTAAAGCAAAAAAAAGGAAGCACTGAGGCTCGTAGAAGGAAATGAAAATACTCTTGCCATGAGAATATAAAACATGTTGACATAATCAGGGTATCACGTAATTGGCACAGCTTAAATTTTTAAAAGAAAAATCTTTTCTGTTTCTCACACAAGACCAGAGTATGTTTCCATTAAAATGCCAGATCATTAAATAGTTGAAGAAAACTTCCCCCAGGAGTGGCTAAGTGTGGTGACAGCGGAAATAGGAATTATGGGCAGTACTTGAGACGGTGACAGTCTCTGACAATACCAAAACTGCAACGCCAGATTATACTTACAGTCTGCCCTCCCTCCAGTATTTAAACTAGGAACAGCTACGTTTTGCAGTTTCTGTATTGTATTGACTTTTTGAGGACAGGAAACACTTTGACACTGTTTTTGTCAGGAAGGTTTCCATGAGATACCTTTAATCCGAGAGGAGAGTACTCGTCGCTGACACCTTCTCTCTTGTGTAAGTGAAGCATCAAATACGTAAAGCACACATTTGTCAGACTGTCAAAGTGGCCAGTTGCACTTTGTCTGACAGCATGTTGCAACTTATTCTTTTGAGCTCATCATCTGTGATAGTAGTAATTCCTGATATTTCCCCCACTGCTCCATTTAAGGACGGTGGGAGATGCTATGAATGTTTTCATATTTGTTTTACTATTACTATTTTAATGTATCCATTAATACTTTTTTAATTAAAAAAAAAAAAAAGCACATTATACAACCCTGGTCCAAAAAAAGTGAATCACTGAAATCCACAAATGTTGGTTAAAACTCTACCATGCAAAAAGGAACCATATATCAACATGATCCAGAAATCCCGCTGCTTTCTCTGAGCCCGAACTCATTTAAGTTGGACTGAGGCAAAGTGGAAAACTGTCCTGTGGTCTTTGAAATTCTTTATTGGAAATCATGGTGCTGCATCCTCCTGGCTCATCCCTGATGAGAGGGACCATCCAGCTTGCTATCAGCGCACAGTTAAAAATCCAGCATCCATGATGGTCTGAAGGTGCATTCGTGCACATGAAATGTGCGGCTTGCATCTGGGAAGTCACCATGAATGCTGAATTATTGATATAAGTTGTGGGGCAATATAAGCTACCATCCAGACAAAGTCTTTTCAGGGAAGGCCCTGCTTGTTTTAGCAAGACAATGCCGAGCCGCATTCTGCACATATTACAACATGGTTCCGAAATAGAAGAATCTGGGTGTTAAACTGGACTGCTGGCAGGGACAACATTTCACTTTCAAAACTCCAGCAAGTGGTCTCCTCAGTTAACTTTTTTGAAAATTAAGAAGTGCATCTGGGATCAGAATGTGTTTCTGATATCAACTCAAAATTAGCATATATTTTCCAAAACTTCATAGTTTTAACATTTGAAATTTGCTCCATTTTTTATTAAATATTGGTTTACCTGATTTACAAATCATCACATTCTGTTTTTATTTACATTTTACACAATGCCCAGTTGTTTTTGGAATAGGTTGTATTATACATTATGACATGTTTTTGTTTCAATTGGCAGGTTGTTCTATAAAACATGTCTTTTCTATTAGCACACATTAGGGTCACAGAGCTAACCATCGTTACTATCAAACATATTATATGCAATATTGAATAAAAACCACAGGCTCGATACTTAGTGCTTTTCTAAATTAATTTTGGAATCCTTAAAGCCTCTTCTAATTTAAAATACATTTTTAAAGTAGTTCCATGAGTTGTGACTGTTTTCAGTTAATGTAACTGGCCATCTGCCTTTATTTTTTTTAATTAAGAATCAGTTACACAACTTGAGTAAAAAAAAAGTAAAAAACCTTATTTATCATGCAGCATGCATTAATACCTTTTTTCATTTACATGGTCAAAAAAGTATTTGAGGATGCTGTTTTCAAACATTGCCAAGCATTTAAGTTTGGTCACACTTGCCTTAACATTTAAGCACAAAGCTCTGAATTTGAGACTTTCTTATTCTGGAATCATGCTGTTTTAGATTTACTTGGGTGTTTCGGGTCATATCCCTGCTGCATCACCCAACTTTTAATGAGCTTCAGTTGAACAGTCACAATGGCATGTTCGTGGAAGATCCCCTGTTAAATTTAGGATTATATTTTCCCCTCGATGATCCGGAGCTGTCCCGACCCACAGGCAGCAAATCTCCACTGTAATTCACCTTTAGGATCATGTTTTCATGCTAATAGACGGTGTCCTTTTTACACTTGCTGCCATTACTCCCAACAATTCAGTCTAAAAACATTTTCCTTGCAGGGTTTCGGTTTGTCAAGTCAAGCTGTCATTGTCATTAGTTAAAATAAATTGTGTTTGTTTGTAATTGTAAATTAGAAGAACAAAAATTACATTGACTTTGGGAAAATGTTTATATAAATGCAAATAACTCCAATATAATAACTTCTTGCCACACTAATGTCTTCACTACATAAACCTGGCTTGTAAATCCAGATTTGGTTGCTACTGGGTGTGTGTGAATCCAGCTCACCGTGGGCATCGGTGACTATACGGTGTTTCCCATGCTAAGAAAACGTCCACATATGATTTATCTTCAGTCAGTAATGTGGCCCCTTTTCATGCAAGTAATATTCATCCTTATCTCTGCAGCCTGCTTTCTCTCTGCTCTGCTTCTGAGTCTTTTTTTCTTCCTCGTGGCAAGCAAGCACAGCAGCAGCATTTCCTTCTCCTCTGTGTCACCTCCACTCCTTCCCTCCCCTCCATCTCCTGCAGCTTCCATCCTCCCTCCCTTTTTGCTGTGTGTTTGCAGATGAAACGGGCAGCCTGCCAGTTTTTCATATTTCTTGGCAGCAAAGTGGCTAGCCAACTTCCTGGGGATAGGGAGGGGGGGGGGGAGATGAGGAGAAGGGGGGGGAGATGAGGAGAAGGGGGGGCTTGCAAAAGGTTACATTTGCACAATGTGTCTGTAAAAAAAATAAAACATAAAAATACCAGAGAAACGGGAGGGGGGCACAGAAGGAAAGAAAGAAAGAAAGAAAGAAAGAAAGAAAGAAAGAAAGAAAGAAAGAAAGAAAGAAAGAAAGAAAGAAAGAAAGAAAGAGTATAGAAAGAAAGAGCCCTGCTGGATGAGCTTAAGGACTGCTTCATTCTGGATAATGGAAAAAGCCCTCAGGGGGAAATTCAGTATGCAAGAGTATCGAATTGCAGGCAGTCATTACCATGATGTTCTCTTTCTTTCTCTTTTTGTCTCCTGTCTCTGGAATGTTCCTCCTACACACACCTCCCTCTACCTCCCTCTACCTCCCTCTCCCTCCCTCTACCTCCCTCTCCCTCCCTCTCCCTCCCTCTACCTCCCTCTACCTCCCTCTACCTCTCTCTCCCTCCCTCCCTCTCCATCCCTCTCCCTCCCTCTACCTCCCTCTACCTCCCTCTCCCTCCATCCCTCTCCTCTCTCTCCCTCCCTCTACCTCCTCTCTCCCTCCCTCCTCTCTCTCCCTCTCCCTCTCCTCTCTCCTCTCCCTCCCTCTCCCTACCTCCCTCTACCTCCCTCTCCCTCCCTCTCCCTCCCTCTCCCTCCCTCCCTCTCCCTCTCCCTCCCTCCCTCTACCTCCCTCCCTCCCTTCCTCCCTCCTTCACCCTCCTCCCTCCCTCTACCTCCCTCCCTCCCTCCCTCCCTCCCTCTCCTCCCTCCTTCACCCTCCCTACCTCACTCTACCTCCCTCCCTCACTCTACCTCCCTCCCTCCCTCTCTCCCTCCCTCCCTCTACCTCCCTCCCTCCTTCACCCTCCTCCCTCACTCTACCTACCTCCCTCTACCTCCCTCCCTCCCTCCCTCTCCTCCTCTCCCCTCCCTCCCTTCCTCCCTCCTTCACCCTCCTCCCTCACTCTACCTCCCTCCCTCCCTCCCTCTCTCCCTCCCTCCCTCTACCTCCCTCCCTCCCTTCCTCCCTCCTTCACCCTCCTCCCTCCCTCTACCTCCCTCCCTCCCTCCCTCCCTCTCCCTCCCTCCCTCCCTTCCTCCCTCCTTCACCCTCCTCCCTCACTCTACCTCCCTCCCTCCCTCCCTCTCTCCCTCCCTCCCTCTACCTCCCTCCCTCCCTTCCTCCCTCCTTCACCCTCCCTACCTCACTCTACCTCCCTCCCTCACTCTACCTCCCTACCTAACTCTCCTTCCCTCCCTCCCCCTACCTCAGTGTTGACTGTGGATAGAAAATGTGAGAGGGAGGAGGAGGTAAACAGTGGGAAGACAGAGAGAGATAGTTCAGTTGTTTACCTCAGTACTTCATTTCTCATCTATATCTAAATAATAATGATAAAATATACCGAAATGGTAAAGGTGGATGTGTAACAACACTGATGTCTGATAAAATAAAAGCAATTAACATTGAAAGACTGAGACGCACATCACATGTACTGGCAAAACAGCCTTAATGAGGGATTCTAGTTTACTATAACTTCTGTACTCAGAGTTGTTTCTAAATGGCAACCTGCCATGACGTCACCCACCGGATCGTGAACTGCCATTTTGAAGCTTCGAGTTGAGGATTTCGGCCGTCGCCATCTTTGTTTTTTTGGAGCCCTGAGTGACGTGTTTGAGTAAGAGGTGCATCTGTCTCAATCTGATTGGGATCCTAAGATGCTGTACACACCTGGCATTAAGATCCGATCTGATCCGTCGGAGAAGTAAAACAGCTGTTTCGTGATTTAAAACACATGATTTCACCAAAACCACTACTGGGTTTATCTTTTTTTCTTCTAGTTTATCTGATGTACTTTCCAACAGACATCAGACGCGCAGCTGTGAGAGAGCTGACGCCTCCTCGCACAATTTATTTATCCACCGCAGCAGAACTCGACACACTGGTCCAATTAATTAACCCGACCCGAACAGATCCGGTCCGCACGGTTTAGACCGCTGAATTACGTTCAGACATTTACAAACGTAAAATATGTCATAAGAGTCTAACAGATGGGCGCATTAAAATTAAGCCGCATTGAGCAAAGATGGCTAATTTTGTTAAATGTCTTTTCCTCTCCTTGTGTTTCTGTTTAAGCTCATGTGCTTATTTACTTGTTTATTTTCATGATGTAAAGGCTCTTTTGTTTCCAGACCTCGGAAGTGAGATCTGATCAAAATTGGTCACTTGAGACGCATGTGGAGATGCATCCATTGAACAGACAGCTTAAAGTTCACCACTTGTGATCCAATCACGCCATGTTGGATCAGAACGAATCGATAACGCCTGGTGTAAACAGGATCTATGACACTACGCCTGCCCTGACACCTGACTGCACCCCAAGCATGTCAATCAAACCAGACACACCCCCTAACATACCTCTTTTGGAGGCCTAACATCCAATTAATTGTGGAATTATTTTCAGATGTATCCCAACAACACTGATCAGAAGGAATGAACTCAGCGAATGACACTATAATTACTGGTAAAATTATTATTGACTGTATTTCATGAGAGAAGTTGAATAGGAGTCTATGGAGCATTCAAGGAGTCCAGAGGCTTAGTCTTAGTCCAACAATAGAACACAACAATACAGACTAGTTAGTAATGCAAATGTAGCTTAAACCAGACTTGGGTATCGACATAGCTAGATATCAACTAGCATGTAGAGCTTAAGAATAAATGGGATGGTGAAATAAACATGCAATGAGCAATTAGCTCAATTAAACGCTCAAACCACATAATGTTACAGCGAACATTTGGTTTACAAGTGATAAACAACAGAAAAAAGCGACTAAATTGCAAAGAAACATCAGCTAGGAGAACACAATAACTTAGTTCTCAGATTATTAACTGGCAGCTTGCTCTTTATTGCATCCTGTAAACAGCCAAAAAACAACAACTAGCTCAGCAAAAATACACTCGTGGCGAAACGCAAATATGAGCAGTGTGTAACATAAACATGGAGGAATATTCAACACACATTTTAATGGGCACACACTAAAGAAAAAGTCCATCGGACGTGACCAGAATCGGAGAAAGTTCCAGCTGCAATCAGCGTCTGCCGTAGTCTCACTTCTTGCTGGGTTTGAAGACACATCGACGTTCACATGCACAGAGCATGATCATGTGCAGGAGATATGAGGGAGAAACTTGAACAGCCTCCCCCACATTGGGTGTTCAAGTTGGACATCTGTAGCGCTACAAAGGACTACAGTACTGATGGAGAAGTCATTTTTCTCGGTAGTCCATTTCTGCTGTACTTGCGAGATGGGCAGGAAGTGCTGTATATACAGTAATCCAGAATTGATCGTCCAGGACTTCAGGATGTCTCCAACTCTTGCAACTATATATATATATATATATATATGGTTTCTGGATAGACCACCTGCAGCAGGGAGCAGTCTGGGTGCCCAATCAGCAGTGGGGAGGGGGACAGGATCTGCAATGTCACTGGAAACATAACCCGAAGGTCTTGGGATGCTCCTCCTGCACTGTCTGAGCTCCCATAGTGGTGCAGGGAGTTATCTTCACTGATCACATCTCCCCTTTCAACACCCACCAAACATGAGCATGAGGTGGGTTGAAATGGAACCTGATCTGTTCTGCTGCCAACTAGTTCCAGGTCATTGGATGCTTCTTGCAGTTCTTTACTTCCCCCTTCCTGCATGGTAAGACACTTTTACAGGATGTCCCACCTCTTCTCAGTTCACCGGTCCACTTTGATGAGCATCCGGCCATGTCAGTTCATCCCTGTTGAATAGAAGGCAGATCGGAAGAGCAAACTTGAGGGGAAAAATCTGGCATTCTCGGAACCTCTGATTGGCTGCTTCGAGTCCTGCTCTCAGGACAGTGATGCTGATGCCTCCTCATTTCTTCTCTTTCCTCTCCTATCCAGTACTTTCTATGCAACTCTGCAAAGAGACGTTCAGCTCCAAGGTGATGCAGCTGGTCAACGCAACTGGGTCACGGGGAACCGGGGGGGAACTGGGTTCGGGTTCTTTCAACTGTAAAGTCTATCTCCAACTGGGATCAACTCAAAAGACTCATTGTACTCAAGAGCAACAGAAAGCAATCTGTTGCTGGAGAACCTTCGTCTTCTGCAGTGTCACATCGAGGCAGTGTTGTCTGTGACAGCTGGGGGGACCTCGCTCTCCTACACCTGCCAGGTTGGAGCAACTACTCTGGTTGGTGAGCATCATCACATCCTCTTTTCCTGTCTCAGAGCTTTCACATTAGGATCTTGGCTCTTGTGGTGACTGGAATAATGAAACCAAGAGGGTCCATAGATGGTTGGTTCTGGACTTCCACTCTGGTGGTGCTTTATCTCAGCACATCAGATATGCAATGCCATACTAGTCCGAGAGTGCAGTCTTAAGGGTCAGACATCTCCTGGCTGAACCACAGTACACTGAGACTCTTAGTAGGTGGCTAATGACTGTGGGATCATTGCTAACCCATTACGGTTGCGCCTGGAGAGGAGGTTCTGCAAACAGCCATCTATAGAGAGGCAGTGGTCTTCTACCAGCTCTGTGGGACTCTGGACATGAGTTTCTAGTGCAAAGGTGGCACAGCATGGACTTCATGTTGTCTCAACCGGAGCACCTGCCACTTGTAGATTGTTTCCTCATCTACCTTCTTGATCTGCAAAAACAAACCCGGAGGAATGGTTGGTCTTCTTCCAGCAGGTGGAACTGATGCATCCCTTTGACATCACTACTGAAAGCGTTTGGACGTACTCTGAATCAAAGGTGGACTCCAAAGAAGCTAGCTCCTAGTGTGAGGTTAGCAAGAGGTGGTCTTTTAGGTTCTGGCTCTTGAACGTGAAGGAACAATTGAAGACTATGGTCTTTTCCACTGTGGCGCACCATGTGGTGCTGATGAACCACGAATGGTGGCTGCTCTGTTCAGTCTCGGTTGGGTGTGACATAGCCAGCGTGGAGAAGCTTGTGAATGTCCTTGGTGCAGGTTGCTGCCTTCTGCGGTTCTCTAGCAAGCTGTCTTTCCTTTCAACGTAGCTGACTCAACATTGCCTTCTTCGGTGCAGGAGCTGAGGGAGATTATCTTTTCACAGGTTGGCATACCTCACTCCATTCTCCTCAAGCCTTCGGCCTGCTTGCGCATCTTGCTTCGACCTGGTGATGAGCTGCTCACTTTGATCAGATATCCAGCTGCGACAATATCTCCATGTCTCTGAAGAGTTCAGCTTCTGGAGAGGTGGCTGAGTTTGTTTGAGACTTGGCAATGGCAGGTCATTGAGATGACGGCACCTAAGATTAGTTTGGCGCAGGGCAGATACACATGGAGAAACAACCAGGTACTGAGGTGCCTCGCTGCAGCTGTTGAGAAGAGGAGAGCGGAAACAAAGAAGCATCTCTTTATTTAGTTAGACAGGGAGAGCAAAAAAGGGGAAGAAGGCCATACCTTGTATTGTGGTCAGGTAGTCAGAGAGAGCAGTTTATTTCATTGAGCTGACAGTGTGAAGATAATATTGATGAGGCATGTGTGAAGAAAAGAGAAGGATATTGGGAACAAGCGTCTGAAGTAGAGGTGCATGCAGGGGGAAGTACCTCGTCGAGGGTTCATTGGCTGGTCAACAACAGCACTATTGTGGAATCTGGGTACGGATCCTACAGGAGGCATTAAGGAAGATGGCAGAAGGAGCTGAACAGGGAAGTCTCTGGATTTGGTGGAAAAGGAATAATATTGGTGGTCATGTATGGTGTATATGATATTGTGGCTTTGAGCAAAGTTAACGTTGCCAAAGTATATAGGCACAAGTCATACTAGCAGGCTAGTCTCTGGTCTCGGTGGAGAAGGAATGGCATTGATGGTCACGTGCAGCAGGTATGAACTTGTGGCTTAAATAGGTAGTTCTGTAGTTTAGATGTAAGACAGGGAGAGCAGGGGTGGTGGTGGGGGGGTCTTTCTGGGATGGTAGTACTGCTGTTGAGCCTTTCTAAGGTGTCCTGGACCCAACTGGACCAAACACGAGTGAAGGGAGGAGCCCAGTTGATAATGAACACTCTCCCCTCTCAAGGGTTTGTACTCGCTAGTGTCTTACTTTGGTATATGAGCATAGTGTTAGCATCACATACTGTGAAGTAATGAGGTGTTCGACCTTGTGGTGTTGTTCCGCATCAATATAGCACTTTTCTGCATTTTGAAATATTTCAAATTCCTGATGCTGAAGCATCTGTTTTATTGCTAATTAAATTCTAAGTTTTAATATCCATTTTTAAATGATTTCATCTGTAACTTTATCAACCAAATGTATCAACGTGCAGCCGAAGAAGTTCACTGACATGTTCATGTGTTCTGACTGAAAGCTGACAGATTATTTCAAAGTTTATTGACTCATTTATATATTTATGATGGCATTTATTGAATTTGTTACATTTCAACATAGTATTCAATATATAACATGTCTTAGTAACCTTTAGTGTACTTTGAGAGGCTGCGTACATACTATTTTCCTTTTTTGAACACATGCTTTTGTACAGAGCGTCAGTATCGTGTCAGTATTGGCGATATCAGCCCATATTTTACTCGTTATCAGATCAGATATCTGCATATTGTAACTAACCAGGGAGGCACGGGTGCAACTACGTAAACAATTTGGAGGGGTGCAGTCACAATTAGGTTTTCCTTAACAATGGGAAAGCCCATTAAAAATGTATAGAAAAAAAACAAGAGACGGATGCATTGACAGGGTTCATAAGGGTTGTTGTGGGCAACCCCCCTCCCCAACCAGGCAAGGGGGGGTATTGTGATAAATAGCAAAAGCTAGAAAGTTCACATTACCGATATGACTGGTTGACAGCGTGGCTTTGACTATGATCGTGTTCAGATTAAAATTCCACAACAAATAACAGCATTAGTTTATGATTAAAAACCTGCACAAAAAAAAAACATTCCCAGAAGTTGCAGCTCCATGTTTTGGACGTTTAGGATGGAAACATGATGTATTCAGTGATTTCTTCAAACTTTTATTATAATCTTGAACTGTACTGTATGTTGTATGAACACCTTTAGGTCTGAGGTTTTGCTCCTCGTGATGGACGGTGAGACAAAGACCCATCCAGAAGAAAAATTTGTTTTCAAGCCGACGTTTTAACAACGCCTTCAAAATAACAGCCACTGAAACGATTCTTTCTTTTCTGTTTCCCTGCTGCAGAAACACACACACACACACACACACACACACACACACACACACACACACACACACACACACACACATTGAATCCCCCCCCCTCTCCTCTTTGCTGTGCTGCTTCTATAATTCAAATCCTGTCATGCTTGTTCCAGACTGCTGGCTCCAGCGCCCCCCCCCCCCCCCCCCCCCCGTGTGTCTCTCTCTAGGAAAAGAAAAGCGAGGTGGAAAAAGAGCTCTTTGAGGGACAAAGCTGAAAGCACCACACAGAACACACCGAGCTGAACTAAACAGCGAACGTGAAAGAAGTCGTGCTGTGCATTTGGATTTTTTGCAGGAACGCTGAGTGTCATATTTTCTCCTCACTCCACTGTCTTTCTCTCATTAGCTCCCGTTTTCTATCTAAACTCGTCCCTGATTTTAGTGGCAGAAATGAGCTCGTTTCCAGATCACACCTAAAAAGGTGCTCCATCAGTTTCGTATCACACTTCCGTAATGTGGAGGATCTGTTCGGATCGCAGGAACTATTTCACAGTTCTCAGAGCGATGGGAGGAGTTTCCCCTTTTATTTGTGTGTCCACACGGGGAATTAAAACCTCCTCAGTTCCTAAAACTCTGTTTTGTGGTACTTTCCCTGATCTCCTACCCCTGGGTAGGTACTTTCCCGTTACAATAGGAACTGCGGTGCCGAAAGTGTGCAGTGATTGGTCGAGCAGAGGAGCACAGGCCACCGCCATTTTTAAAATGAAGCCGGATAAACCACGGTTATGAACTAAGCTGTTTAAAACAGAAAGAGGGAAGAGGAAAGAGTTTTAAATGGACGCCCACGCTGAGAAATGGACCAACAATGAGGTCCAAGCTTTATTAAGCCTATACACGGCTTTCCTGACCATTTTCTTGGAAATATAAAATATAATGTGATTGACTTTTTGTGCACTTGTTTCATTTCATCTCGTGATACTCGCTCATGCATTTTTAAGACATTGAAGTCACGCTAATTTCCGTGCTGCTGCTCTTCTGTTCGCTCTCTGTGCTGTATGAAGGCCGAGCTGAGCCAGAATTGATCTATTCCAGATCATCGGCATGATTCTTCTCATATAGTCAATCAGTTAAAGTTCTGAAGACATTTTTTCATATAATTAATATATTTTTTCAAACGGTTGTGTTTGTCATGGGAACTTTCACACAGCGTGAATATTACGAATACTGTGTTGAAAAAGCAACTTTTTTTTCAGAAGTGTGATTTTCTGAGATTTGTGCCATTAACCAATCGGACGTCACGTCACAACTCCTAATGACAATGTTGATTGGCTGTCTGTCTCTAGCGTCTAGTGTCTAGTGTTATATGATAAGGGGACAAAAATGATAAAGATTATGGTTTCAAGGACAATGTATGGAATAGCATCCCTGAACAACTAGGCTATCGGGATAGTGAGTATTTAAAGAAATGTATGTTTGGCTGGAGTAGAGTTGGTAGTAAGCAAGTAACCGTCTCACAGCAGGTTCAGTAACACATCAAAGTCTCCTTTTCTTTTGTTGAGTGAAGAGGAGCAGGACAAGATCTTCATCACTGGATTATGTTGTGATTCCATCAATTTATGACACAAATGAGCTGACATAAGAATATTTAAACCTTGTTTTGAACAACTGTTACAAATTAGCATCGCTGCCACTATGAATAGTTTTAATGCAAAATCATTTATTCATCAACATGTTCTTAGGATCTAATGAGCAAATGAAACTTTGGAACTTCACAAGTAGACGAAAGTATTGCACACAGTGAAAGGCACATTTTTTGTGTCATGAATTAATTCTATGATGTGCTAAAATTAAGGTGAAGGTTTGGTTAGATTCAGGCATAAAAATGACTTGATTAGGAAAATATAACTGGTTTTGTTTAACCATGGTTTGTTTTCATGGTTAAAAAACAAAGAAACAGCACACTGTTGATCTGGAGTCCAACATTTAGCTCACCCATCCATCCACCCTAACCTCCTCCATATGTAGATGTTGTGCCCAATAACAACCACCTGACTGCCTTCTTTTTGTGCACTTTGAGTGTATCTGAGTGATTATTAAAAATGATTGAAGAGAAATTAGAAACTAATCAAGTGGCAAGGTGATTTTAAATGGGTGTGAATGGAAATGTAATATTGTGGGTTAAGATATAGTGCTTCGTGAAGGTTAAAAATGTTGTCGTCATGGTTATAGTGAACAAGAGATCAAAAGTCCTCTATGTAAGCATTGGCTAAATTCGTACACCAGACGTGAAACAAACAAGGACAGCGTGTAACCACAGGCAGAGAGAAAGTGGTGGTGAGGGAGGTGAGTGTTGGAGGAAAATCCCCAAAAAGGTAAAAAAAAAAAAAAAAGGAAGCGAGAGGGACAGACATCATTAAAATGACTGCATGCGACTCGTTACTCTTGCATAATTAATGATCCCTCCAGAGGGAGTGGCGCTGCTGATAGTGGTCACTTGCCAAGAGCTTTCAGACATTTTCTGCATTACCTTTAAATGGTCAAACCAGCAGCAGCGCCTTAAACATGATTGCCAAGAAATTAGAATAACACTCTCTGCAGCAGGACTACCTCCTCTCTTGTTTTAGATGGCAGACTAGATGTTACACTGAGTCACCAGCACCTCTGAGGATCCAAGTATTAACAGATGGGATGGTCTGGGGCGAGCTGGTTAACATGTTAGCATCAAATATTGTTTCAATACATTCTATTAATCATTTTAGTTATTTTTTTAGCATTTTAAACTAAAGTATTTTATGTATACCCCCTTTAACTTAAAAGACATCCATACTTTGTCGACCCATCCCTCCACCTCAACCTCCTCCCGACACTCACATGCAATTCAATTCAATTTTATTTCTATAGCACCAAATCACAACACAGGTTATTTCATGGCACTTAACACATTAAAGTCTTTACAGCAGAACTTTACAATATTATACAGAGAAACCAACAATTCAACAATTCAACAATTCCCACATAATCTAGGAAGAAAAAACTCCTCTTTAAGGGAGAAAAACCTCCAACAGAGGGAAGAAAAACTTGGTTTAACAGGAAGAAACCTCCGACAGAACCAGGATCAGAGGTGGGCGGAGCATCTGTTAACAGAACCAGGCTCAGAGGTGGGCGGAGCATCAGTTAACAGAACCAGACTCAGAGGTGGGCGGAGCATCTGTTAACAGAACCAGGATCAGAGGTGGGCGGAGCATCTGTCAACAGAACCAGGCTCAGAGGTGGGCGGAGCATCTGTTAACAGAACCAGGATCAGAGGTGGGCGGAGCATCTGTCAACAGAACCAGGCTCAGAGGTGGGCGGAGCATCAGTTAACAGAACCAGACTCAGAGGTGGGCGGAGCATCTGTTAACAGAACCAGGATCAGAGGTGGGCGGAGCATCTGTCAACAGAACCAGACTCAGACGTGGGCGGAGCATCAGTTAACAGAACCAGACTCAGAGGTGGGCGGAGCACCTGTGTTCTTGTGGTCCTTCTGGAAACAGTTCCATCATTAATTAGATATTACAGGCCTGTTACTACGAAGCCGGCTCAACATACCGAGGACTTCTTTATGATACCGGGCTTAAACTGAACCGAACACGCTAGGTGAGCACAGTACAACATAGGACCACCATTACAACACATTAAATGAATGTCCTGCTCAGGTGTGTTCTTCAGAAATTGAATTGGGTCTTTTGCCAAGTAAGTTTTCACATACAAGGAATTTGTCTTGCTGTCAAAGGTGCGTTAAACAACAATTATAAACTAAAGTAGTAAGAAAAAAAATCACGAATAAAAAGGCAGGTGGCTTATTAGTTACATTTCACCTTAAAGTAGGCCAACTAAATTAAGTACCAATGTAGCTATAAACATGGTGTGTAATGTAATAGCCTAATACAGACAATACTATCAATGTTAATATAACACGTTTGATGTGATGAGTTCACAAATGTCCAACAGATTATAGATTTCATTGTGATGTGTATTGTTAAGGTGTGTACAGAACAGAACAGAACAGAAGGCTTCGCATAGACTAAACACAAGTCAACTTTATTTGTTTCTCCAAACAGCATAGTCGGTAACAAAAGAAGATTTATATTATTTAGGGGCTGGATTACGGGGAACTCGGAGGGGGATTAGCAGATCTAATCAATCATTAAATATCGTCTTCATCGGCAGGTTTTACACAAACATATTGTCATTATGATCACGTTACTGGTTTGAAATTTCTACAATAGCTTCTTCACATGACCCGCAATGAGATTGCTTTCTCAAATATACATAATTGAAACAATAACAGGGAGTCTGCATTAAGCTGGATGTCTGGACATTGAAACTTGACTTTTATTTGTACTATTGTGAAAAAAAAAGGTTTGGTGTCTGGCATTTATTAGGCTGTCACAGATATTAGAAGTGGGTGACAGACAGATTGACTCCTACTAACCCCTCTCTCTTTCTTCAAGGTCTTATTCTGTGTAGAGACCTGATTGTCCTTGGAGATGGAGAACTGATGGACAAAATGTCCTCCTCCGTGTCTGCTGACCTCCACACCTGATTGGCAGGACTCAGCTCACACGCTGGGGTTAACTCACCGTTGGCCTCACAGGGTAATTGAATCATAATGGAACATTTTCCCTGGGCCGGCCCGGCTCATTGCCCTCCTCAGTCTGATGATGCAACAACAACAACTTTAGATATATCAAATGTCATCCAGCACTAAGGTAGACATGAAATTGCTTCAGTTCTCCAAATCCATCTAATTTTCTGAATTTTTACACACTGGATGGATTGTTCTGAAAATATCTGCAGGTATGCACTTCCTGATTCCTCACTGCCTCATTGATGTTTTTCTTATTCATCTGCACCAGGACTCCGGTGCAATATAAAATCTAGTAGCTTCTTTTTGTGTGTATGGTCATGTTTGATCAAGTTCAAACTCCTAATAACACGGATAATATTAAACATTGGATTGTTTGAATTGAAGTTATCACTAAATATTTCACGTTGACTCAATGTATTTTCCACGGCCCGTTTATATTGTAAACAAAAAAGACACACACAAGTTAGAAAGTTTTATGAAAATGAACAAACTAATAATGTTCAGCTAATGGAGCCCATCCCAGCTGCCTTCGATGTGAAAGGGATCAGTTTATTTGCACTCTTCCCCACTGAAGCCATGGAACCAGCCGTCCACTGGCTGCGCTGCTCTCGACACCAACAACTACACCGCATGGCACATCTTTCCCTGCACACCCCTCGTCGTGCCGTTCGGTGCAGCCAGCGTCACATTGAGTCCACCTGGATCTGCGCTGTGCCAGGCTCAAACATTGGGCCATAAATATTACTTGAGAGAAAGCCCTGCTTTAACTTCAGATGAGGATCAACTGAAAAACAGTGTTTATTATTTTTTTATTTTTTTATTTCACTTTATTAATCCCCGAGGGGAAATGTCTTCACTACAGCAGGGGGGCTCTCAGGGGGGAGATGCTGCAACAGGCTGCCACTAGCGCGGCGCCAGGTAACCTGACCTGAGGTGCATGTTTTTGGATGATGGGAGGAAGCTGGAGAACCTGGAGAGAACCCACGCAAGCACAGGGAGAACATGCAAACTCCGCACAGAAAGGCCCAGGACCGGATTCGAACCCAGAACCTTTTGCTGTTATTATTACCTTATTACTCAAGTTGTAGGGAAACAAATCACATTGTCGCATCATAAGTCACATTGTTGAGACTCAACTTCTTTCTGGGGACAAAAAGCAAGTCCCCAAAATTGAAATGATTACATTTTTAAGGTAAAGACTTAAAGTTAGGTTTAGGTTAAGATTAGAGTTAGTCAGGTAGGAAGGTTACAGTTACAAGTAGTCTCCAGGAAATGAATGGTAGTCAATGTAATGTCCTCTGAAGTGAGGGAACTTAAATAAGACCTGTTTTGTTTCTCAGTGAAGGGATGACATCCACATCAGTGTTTCTCAAGGATCCCATTGCACATGTACTGTATCTTGGGCTAAAAGAAAACAGAGAAATTAAAATGGTCTCCAAACAGCTATTCTCTTGTAATCTGTCCAAGTTGTTTTCCACATCAGATCTCTGTCTGCATTTGAAGAGGAGAAGTAGCTGTCTAGACATAACAGGGACTGGCTGTACTTAGTATGGGAATATTTAGCATGTTAGGTAGTTTCAGTGGTAATCTGATACACAAGGTCTTTCACACACACTCAGGGTTTAGAAGAGTTCATCCTCCATTCAGTTGGACAAACATCTTGGAATGCAGCAAATTCATTCTTGAGATTATTTGCAGAACGTTCATGCCTGATATTCCAACAATGAAATGAAAAGGTCGTGTATACTTGAAGTACATCATACTCACACTCAAAAGTCAGACATTCAAATAACATTGCACAGGGTGAATATAGTGCATTGGGTTGTAAATAGGGCGTGGTTACAAACTGCCTAAATCACAGTCAGACAGGTATCACACAAGCTTCCTGCAGGGATCCAGAAGCTGTAGACAAAGATCCATCTGCTGCATAAAATCTCTGAGGACAATTTGGTGTATTCCCACTTCTCTGACTATCTGTGCTGACAAAGCATAATCAGTAATAATAATCCAATAATAAATGATAATATAACACTGAATGAAGCTGAGTACTTTGAATAGTTCCATTTTCCTGATACTTGTTTGTTTCTGGCTTTTTGCTTGCAGTTTCATACTTTTATTCTGTGGTGCTTCATTTGCATACCAGTGCATAAAAAGCTTTGTCTTTTTAAAATATTATAGTATATTTATTTATATATATGCCTGATGTAAGATTTGTCATAAGAGGTTTTGTACAGAGTGGCGTATTTCCAATTTGTTGTGACTGCATGGAGTTGTTCTTGCAGCCGTTGCACTACAAAGGCACCAACTCCAAATGTTCTGGAAAACCATTAACACTGGATTTGAAGAGCGGCTGTGTAGATCTGTACAGATCTGTAAAGAGCTGTAGCTACTCGCATTTCTACAATTTATCTTTAAAACTTTAAAAAGTCAACCACTGGGGAATTTCCCAGAGTTTGTGGATACGTCTTCCTCTAGTCACTGATCTACTGAATACGTTGCCTTCACCAAGGGAACAGCACAACGCGTCCATCGGAGAGTCGATTCAGGGTCTCGTTGTCACACTGACATGATATTGATAGTGCAGCGGCTGGTTACACCTCCAGTTCAGAGCAGCATTTTATTTGATAATGACATGTTTTGATGGCAACAGGTCTGCAAAATAATGTTGCGCTATTCATTAATAAGATCAATTCAAAGCAGGACCAGAACATGAAGATGAGAAAGCCATCGGCTTTATACACATACATAAAACGACATAAAACACTTAGTGCTAAATTATGTCAAACAATGTGAGTTTGGTAGAAATGAAAGTTCTAAAGAACTTATCTTTAAAAAATATTGACTTCTTTAGACTGTGTGTGTCAATTTGGTCTCATTGAAAAGATTAATGACATAAAACAATCCACTTAAATGGAATATGAATTTATGAATTAGCCTACATCTTGGCTAATTCATAATATGCACCACTGAGGGGGTCACTGATAAAACAAATTGCATTATGCCATAAATATTGAATCAAGACCATTTTTTCAATAATTAAAAAGTAATATGGTGCATTCAGGCAGCTGGGAAGTGGGAAAGATCCGATTTGGTCATCTTCGACTTCCCAGTTCAGAACGTTCACATGAAAACAACAACCAATGAGCGACCAGCATCACGGTCGGTGGCACTGATGCTGAAGTCAAGTGTTTTTTTGTGAAAGTAGCTGCATCGGTGGCAGAGTGTTAGTCAACTAAACTAGTGATTGGTTAACGCTGATCCAGTAGTTACAAAGTGAACCTGAGGTCGACACCCAGTAGGACGGAACGACTGCAAACCATTTCCTCCAGACTCAGATATTCACCCAGTAAATAGCGGCGCTTTTGGTTTGATGGAGGATGTTTTCTTACCATTGTGTGCTGTGTGAGGCCTCACTGACACATTAACACCTCGTACTCTGTTGACATGATAAACAAACAGTTGCCTATTTAAACATCTGCAGGATACGGAGCAACAGAATTCGTCTGCATCAAAGGATGCACAAAAACACAACCAAACATACATGGATAGATACAACCAGATGCAAGTGATAGCTGCGATGTGGATGAATCTACGCCTTGAAAGCTAAATGATTCTCTGGGCTTCCACAGCTCCCGCTGCAGAATAAGAAAAAAAAAAAAAAAAAGTCTGCAAAGCTGTAGAAGCTGGGGCAAGAAAAACTCATTCTTGTATTTGGTGCACAAAAACAGAGATAGTTCATCTTTAAAAACTAGTGCTACCTGCTGCTACTTCTGCTGAGTAAAACCACGAGGAAACTGTTCTGGATAAAAGTGGCGTGTGCCAACAGAACCGTTAGAAACGGTTCTAAACGGCTGCTGAACTCAACCAACGGCAGACTTCATTTAGACACAGAAGGCGAGTGAGAATAGGAGACAAAGCTGGAGGGCTGTGAGCAGAATGTTTCACTGCTCCCCTCCCTCACTCCCTCCACCCCAGTTAGCTGGAGACACACAGGAAAACAGTCTGTTTGGGAAAGAAAATGGAGGCAAAACAGAGCCACACAAAGACGGCGCTTGCTTTCTCCATCACCAGCTTACTAATCGGTGTCTTTGCTGTGCTCGATGCAAGCCTGTCGCCCGTTACGCAGCAGCATTGCCATGGCGACCGGGGTCTGAGTAATCATTTGTGCAATGACCCCTATTCTCCAGAGGGAAGACAGAGGGATGGGGGAGCAGAGGGGGGAGGAGGATGGAATGAAAGCAGAGCCAGCAAAAGCAGAGAAAGGGAAGGAGGAGGGACGGGGGATGGGGGTGGGGTGGTAGGGGGGGTAGAGGAGGGGAGGGGAGGGGAGGGGGGCGCAGCAGAGCAAAGCAGCAGGGACCCAGACAGAAAAAAAAACGAAAACAGATTTTCTTTCTACTGGCAGCAAGGAAAGAACCTTTTATGATTTTATATAACGAACAGAACTCCGTCTCCAAAAGGAGGCCGAATGCAGTTTTACAAAAACTGGGACCTTGTAAAATTTGAGGATAAAATGCTGGACTACAAAATGGAATTTGCAAGTTGTGGACAACAGAGGAAGATGGAAAAAGGAGAAGAGACAGAAAAAAGGTTTTCAGACAGTAAAAGAGTTCATGTGGAGCGTTTGTTGGTTCCTGCAGTACGGAGGCGTGACGGAGGTTCGTCCTGCTGTCGATACGAGAGGACACGTCATGAGGTCGTTGAAATGAAATGGGTTCATCCTCTGGGAAACATGAATGCACTAAATGAGTTTCATTGCCATTAAATGTTTTTTTTCATTCACCTGTTTTTGTGCTCGTATATTATTTGATAAAAAAACAACAAAGGAAAGGCAGAGCATTTTCAAGCTAAATGTTGTATGTGCATGGAAACTTAATTAGCAGTTCCTTTGGAGATTTCCTCCAACGTTGGTTAATAACTGCATCTCTCTCCACGACAAAGACACAGGTTGGTTCCTTCAGACGGGCGTTTATAGCTCTCAATAAAACATCTTAAGCTCGCCGTGGAACGCCTTGAGAACTACATTTATGACAAAAGACAATGCAGGAAACATGAAAAGAGGATCTTGAGTTCTCACTTTGACCATCTGCTTTAGCTTCAGAGGTCAATTGTTTGACTTTGGATGCAGTATAGCAGTACCTCGTGAAACACCTCCAATCAGGTGGAGTTCATGTGCTTATCACCGCTCTGATCTCAGCAGATTTCAACTTCTGGCTTATAATTCATCAAACAAGGAAGTTAACAGACATCAAATTACATCATATCGAAAATATGACTGTTCAAAAAAATACATGCATGCATGCAATTTTGGCTTTAATAGTAAAACAGTTAAGTTTCATATAACTAACGTGGAACATTTAAACAACACTTCAAAAGAAACTTTTGGACTGCTGTTGGCTCCTTCTCTGGAGACCACGATGATTATTCATTCATTTAACAGCATTTTGGTTTCAGGAGTTTTTACTCTGGAGATGTCTGACAGACAGACGGACGGGATAACATTACAAATACATACAGATAAGTAGTGAGGGAGGGTAGCATGCATGGATTTAAGGAAAACTACTGTTTCTAAGAACTTCAATTCAATTTTATTTTATTTCTACAGCGCCAAATCACAACACAGGTTAATTCATGGCACTGAACACATTAAAGTCTTTACAGCAGAATTTTACAATATTATACAGAGAAACCAACAATTCAACAATTCAACAATTCGCACATAAGCTAGGAAGGAAAAAAAAACTCCAACAGAGGGAAGAAAAACTCCCTTTAACAGGAAGAAACCTCCAACAGAACCAGGATCAGAGGTGGGTGGAGCATCTGTTAATAGAACCAGGATCAGAGGTGGGCGGAGCATCTGTTAATAGAACCAGGATCAGAGGTGGGCGGAGCATCTGTTAACAGAACCAGGCTCAGAGGTGGGTGGAGCATCTGTTAATAGAACCAGGATCAGAGGTGGGTGGAGCATCTGTTAATAGAACCAGGATCAGAGGTGGGCGGAGCATCTGCCTCGACCGGTTGGGGTGAGAGGAGAGCAGAGAGAGAAAAGGACAGCATAGAGATACAAGAGAAGAACTGTTGGTGGAGACGACAATCACAGAGCAGAGACATGCAGCTCCATGACGGGACATCTGGAAAAGAAAGAACAGAAACTATACGAGTGAAGGAACTGAATGGAGACAACAGATAATAAGAAGAAACTATGGGAGAGAAAAAGATGAAGTTAATGAGATGTAATGGTGAGATATGAGTTATAGAGAGTGAAAGAATGAGAGGAAAGAAGCCCAGTGCATCATGGGAGGTCCCTCAGCAGCCTTAGTCTATAACAGCAGAACTGCAGGATGGTTCAGGTCCACCTGAACAGCTTCAACTATAAACTTTATCAAAAAGGAAAGTTTTGAGTGGAACCTTAAAACACGAGAGGGTTTCTGCTCCTGAACACAAACTGGGAGCCTGAAAACTGAAGCTCTGCCTCTCATTCTACTTTTGGAAACTCTGGGAACCACAAGCAGGCTGAGAGAGAAGATCTCTGTCAGGATGATGTGGTTCTGTAAGATCTGTCAGGATGATGTAGTTCTATAAGATCTGTCAGGATGATGTGGTTCTATAAGATCTATCAGGATGATGTGGTTCTATAAGATCTGTCAGGATGATGTGGTTCTATAAGATCTATCAGGATGATGTGGTTCTGTAAGATCTGTCAGGATGATGTGGTTCTATAAGATCTATCGGGATGATGTGGTTCTATAAGATCTATCGGGATGATGTGGTTCTATAAGATCTATCGGGATGATGTGGTTCTATAAGATCTATCAGGATGATGTGGTTCTATAAGATCTGTCAGGATGATGTGGTTCTATAAGATCTGTCAGGATGATGTGGTTCTATAAGATCTGTCAGGATGATGTGGTTCTATAAGATCTGTTAGGATGATGTGGTTCTATAAGATCTGTCAGGATGATGTGGTTCTATAAGATCTGTCAGGATGATGTGGTTCTATAAGATCTGTCAGGATGATGTGGTTCTGTAAGATCTGTCAGGATGATGTGGTTCTATAAGATCTGTTAGGATGATGTGGTTCTATGAGATCTGTCAGGATGATGTGGTTCTGTAAGATCTGTCAGGATGATGTGGTTCTATAAGATCTGTTAGGATGATGTGGTTCTACAAGATCTCTTCTTGTCAGGATGATGAACCGCATCATCCTGACAAGAATTTAAGATCGTCGGGGCAACAATCACAAGCAGTCAATCAATCAGGCCGTCTGTAAACAAAGCAACACTTTATTTGAAGGTCAAACTTGACTTTATTGTTGCTAATAAACACTGGAAAAAGTAAATTTGTACAACTGTGCAGTGTTCGTTCTTGTCTTGGGCATCCTCGGCTAAATCTGACCATTTAAGAAAAGGATGTGTTCAAGGACTCCTGATGTGACTGAGGGTGTTCCTGAGAACGATCGCACCCTCTCCCAACTCCCCTACTGGCCAGCGTTCACATCACATTAATGTTCCACACCCAAGTACGCATCACTTGTGTACACTGGATCACTCAATATAAATCACCTATCTTTTTTTGAGACATGCGGTGCAGAGAACTGCTTATTTATGTTTAAAATGGGACAGGCGGTGGAGTAATGTTGATCTTATATCCTCATCAGTGCAGATTTCGGTATATTTAGCTTTCACACCTGATCAGTGCACGCTTGATGTGGCTCTTTGTTAACATGCTGATGTTTTACAGGTAGTCACCATGGTCACCTCAGAAAAAAGAGCTACGGTTTTAAAGTTATTGCAGTTCATCCTGCAGGGAACATGAATGTCTGAAATAGATATGTCACGGTATACCGCTATTGACGATAACCGTGGTATTTAAAAAAATGAAACATTGATGTCATCTTAATGATACACATGATAATATTGTAAATAACCCAGTGCCAGTAACTATGTGGTTCAGACTCCAACAGAGGAGGTGACAGTGTATCTCGAACTGGACGCAGCAACTCACCAGTGCAGCTACTTTTACTGTCTGTGCTGAGTTCCCACTACTGCTGCATAAACCCTGTCAGAGGAGGTGTGTATGTTGAGGGCGAGACTTGGTTATTAGCATATTATTAATGATGATCAGAAATAATCTTTAATATTCCTACGAATACTGAAATTGTTTGAAAAAACAAGGCACCATCCTGGTAACAGGGACCAATAACCAAACTGTAATTTTAATTTCAAAAGGTGTGTCCACTCATAGGTGCCAATATCTTCGAGGCCTCGACAGAATCTGAACACTGACCTCGAAGTCCAGCCGTCACACAGAGTTAGTAACTTTCTCAAAATGAATGATTGATCAATCTTTTTTTTAATGGACAAATTCATTGATAACAGCATCATCGATATCACTCTTTATTATGTAATTATGGCCACATTGTGGCCCTAATGGCCTGCCGTACTGAAACGTACCAGCACCATCTGTGTTGTAAGTATTTGAGCACACAGTAAACATACTGATGGCTTCTGTCCAACAGCAGCATAGTGATACTTAGTAAAAAATAAAAACCTTTATGTCAATGTTGAAAATATGTACATATATATATAATGGCGGTCCTTTCCTTTCCACTACGCAGCCATGATGGCGACCGTTGAGGGTTAAAAGTGTCCAGCATTTCATACTAAGTTTGTGGACAGTTTTGAGTACACCATCTGGGTACTTCTAGTTTACTGTGTGTTTCCAGACTTGGCAGTGTGAGCACTTACGCACACTTACGCACTTATGCAATATGTGGCACAGCAAAAGAGTAACGTCACATCAAGTCTTGTATCCAATGAGAGCACCGACCCCTGTAAGTTAAAAGGTTCAAATGTGTTGCATTGTGACCAAACCTAAAATCACATCTGGGTGTGCTTTCAGGTTACTGATTCATATTTGTTGTCGTGGAAACCAAATCCATTGGATTACTTCAAATGTAAATCACAACAGAATGCAATGATTTGCAAATCACATGAGCCCATTTTGAATTGAAAGTAGACCAAAGACAACATATCAAATGATGAAATGGAGAAACGTTATTTTTTTCATGAAAAAAATATTTGTTCATTCTGAATTTGATGGCAGCTATCCCTAACGTCTCAAAAACGTTTTGTCCTCTCCATCATAAAATGGTTAACTACTAACTTAATTATACGAAATACCAAACTCAAGAAGCAAACTGTGACTTCATCAATATTCAATATCTTTCATTTACAGGTAATATTTAGAGGAAATCCATTGATAAACTATTCTTTTATACAGATTTTAGCTGTGTAATTAGTTGTCTTCTATGACTTTAGCTTTTGTTGCAGAGTGTGCAATAAGTGTGCCGACAGTAACTGCACCAAAGACAATGTATAAACTACACGTACTGTGTTTGGATTTTTTTTAGCTGTTTATTGCTGTTGCAAAAATTTAAAAGCTGGTTTCACAGAAATTGCAACAGTCTGTGTCATCGCTGATACAGACAGCGGCTACGGCGTCACAGCTATGACGGTGGCCAGCAGTCAGCGGGCAAAAACCAAAAACCAAAGGCTCTCCTTTTAATGCTTCACTCAGGAAAGCAGTAGCGCTGCATTTGAGAGGCTCGACTCACCTGCGCCGAAGCTGTGGAAAAAGTTACATACTTATAGTGGTACTTTGAGCAGAAAATATTGCATACAGTAGGTTACAGAATCTTTTATGATTATATACATTAAGTATTGCAGAAGGTGCACAGTCAATCAAACATTGTTTTTTTTTTTTTCAGACAGGTATCGTTCTCTAAAGCCTCATTAAAGTCCAATCAGCAGCATCTGATTTATTTTGTGTGATGGACATAAAGGACTGTGTGGAGAAATCAGGCGTGATAGTCCCGCCCAAGCTTCAGTGTGGGAGAAAATGACGTAAGTCTTCATCAATAAATCATCGTACTCCTCATTTTCACCGAGTGTTGCCTTCTTCTTTGGAGCACGTTGCTGAACTCTAATTTATCGAACAGCGAACAGTTGCTCGGACTAATACAGACTGAATGACTGAACAGAGCAGCCAGAGGAAACCTTGGTAAGAGGGGCAATAATTAGGCACTCGGTATCTACAGTAGAAAAGCTCGATAGTGAGACATTTAAAGAAGGCATGGAGTGATAACGGTGGGTGTGGATGCAGGCCTGCGGCTGCAGCACAGACTGATCCTTTGGAAGATGCTCTCCAGCGCTGACCATGCATGCAAAACAAGCTGAGAGAAAACAGCATCTACTTTGCTGACACCTGCAACTGTGCTGCAATGCTGCACTCCTCCTCTGAGGCGCAGAGAAATAAACATGCTTAGGAAGAAACCTAGGGGTGAAAAATAAAGAGAGCACGCAGAGGAGTGGTAAAACGAGCCAGAGAGTATCGAGCAGTGAGGCTGAAAAGATGAGGGGAGGACATAAACGGAGGAGATGGCGAGGGTGGGAGGACGGCTGTGAGCAGGGGAGTGCAGCTACAACGAGGACAGACTGAAAATAGAAAGAGACCGCAGTGTAATGCAAGAATGTGAGCAGAGAAGGAAAGCAGCTCAATGCGATGGATGCAGTAGTTTTATGAAATCATGTTCATACAAACTGCAGCTGTGTTTTAGGGTTCATTATTATGAAACGTGGACACGTGTACAAGGAGGTGGTATGACTTCCTCATTAGAACAAAAACAGCACCACCTTAATCAAAACACGTGTTTATGACTGTGATAATAAAGTGACTAAGAAATGCTAAAGGACAAAGAGGTGCTCATTGAGCGAAATCTTTTATTAATTGATGTTTAATATCTATAGAATTATGCCTATTTTCTTCCCCTCTGAGAGCCAGATAAGGAGATTGATTCATCTTATTTCTCTGCATCGATTCAGGTGAATGGAATAAATAAAGTGGGGCAGTTTTTGTCTCTCTTTAGACTTTTAGTTTAACTAATTGATAGTTTCTCATTTAAACAGATCCCCATCAACATGCCGACAGTGAATTCAAATTGAAGGATTTATTTTAAAACTAAATGCAATTGACATAAACTTAACCTGTTCGTGTAAGGTGTAAATAAAACACATCTACCGCTGTTTGATCCTAATTGTAACTATACATTGACTACTGTTACCAATAATTAATCCACAGTCAACATCGTAGTTCGATGGAAATGGAATTTTATTCAATTAAAACCTGGAATATGGTTGCTTGATTGAGAACAACAATCAGAACATAACTTCAAAGCTAGTTGAAAAGGGTCTTGTCTTTAATAATATACATCTGAAGTGAATTACTGTTCCTTTGTCCCCCTTTGGTTGAGTGGAACACTGCTTATCTAATTTCCTGGGAGTGTTTTGGTGAGAGGATTGTTTTAAATGTGTTTGATATTAATATTAGTCTTATATGAGGCCAAAGGAGCATTGTGAGCCGACTCATCCCTGTTGTCCAGTGAATATTCAGTAATAACACAATCACAGTTTTTGTGAGCGGCCGTCAACTCTCACAGTGAAGCGTCCTCCAGCTCAACATGAATCCACCCTGTAGTTGGAGTTGTGACATGGTTATCTGATCTTCACATAACGACCAGAAGCCGTGAGACAGCTTGGTTCTTTCCATTAAAAGTATCACAACCTCTAAAGTGGTGTTCAGTCAGAAGTTAAGGGAACTGTTACGTACTGCAGCCTGCAACTGCATAAACTGTACATTTGTGGCTTTCTCTGGGCTTTTATAAATCTGTTGCATAAATGTACAGAGAGCACAAAGAAAGCCTAAATATTTTGCTGACTTGGTACAGATAATGTCTGTTAAGTCATTAACTGTTTGGCCAAATAATTTCTCCATACTAACCAGTGAGATGATGCAGAGCCGCAATGCTAAGCTCACACCTGAACTAACATAGATTGATATTGATCAAAGGGTCAGAAGTGAATTTCACTAACTGTTGTACTTTACCTTTTAGTATTGTACTTTAGTTTGACTCATTTCCTGTCTTTAATAGACAACAAATGTACGTTTTCAACCCAGTATCACGGCAAAGCGTGAAATAGACACGCCCATCCGCTGCAACAACAAAAAACCCCGTGAGATAGCCACACTAAGGGCTGTCTAGACGTGACAGTTACACGATGTATAAGCGTGAAACTTACACGCATGTAAATGTCATGCGACGAAGGATCATGTGACCAAGGTCCCGCAAGGGAGGTATTAAGACCAAGTAAAAAGGACATTTTCCCAGTGTATTGGGGGGGGTTAGCTCAGTGGTCACAGACTGCCATGCGGGACCTTGAGGTTTGAATCCAGGAGGTTACACTGTTGTTCTTTTGTTGGTCTTATTTTCCAAACCCCAACTATGTTTTGTTTTTTTCCAAAACCCAACCATGTTATTTCTGCCTGACCGAGGAGGTTTCATTATCGTCCACTACAAAGAAAACGTGTAACTGTCGCGCCTAGAAATCGCCAAGCGTGGCTATTTCTCGTTTTGCTGCAGTGCATGTCGTGCCATGTTTATTTCACACTTTGCTGTGATACCGGGTTGAAGTAAGAATATAATGAAGGACATCACAGATATTAAAATGTTAGATTCACCAAAATTACATGTTCACACTTACCGCTTGCTGAAGTATGTTGTACTTTTTGCCATTTTCATTTGCCCCGATGTTTATTAGGAACTCTTCTTTGGTTGAAATACTGAATTTGACTGGGAATGTTGTTTTTATAGTGGTTGAATATCAGACACATGAATCTGAACAAGACTGTATGGTTCAACCACCACTGAGTGAGAACATGTGGTTGTTATTTGGCTGACCTAATAATCTAATTTGAACATAGTGTGTTATCATCCACCTGATATGTGCCCACCACCAAGAAAAGCACAAATTAATTTAAATAAACCTCAAAATATCAGCAAAAATATTTTACACTTTGCTGAAATTTTTAATTTTGGGTATTGATTAAAAGCAAAATGTGACAAACTTATGAAATTAGACAAGTTAAACAAAAAGAAAAGTCATATTTCAACCGTGTTTTCTTTTTCAGACATTTGGGATTTGACTTCTCTTTCAGATACGTCCTCTTTATGATTGAATGACCGGTGAGTTAGCACCACGAGATGACTATCTGACAAATCAACTCCTAATATGAGCATGCAGTAATGCAGCGTTTAGATTTATCTGCCGTCCCTGGATATAAAACTGGATATCTTTTTTTTTTTTTTTCTCCAGCAGCTCCAGCAGTAACATGATGATAACATGCTGATGTTTTAGAATTAATGATCAAATTAGGCGCCCATATATTAATATATCAGTCAGTGACCAAACCAGTACTTTTACTCTGATACTAATTTTATTTTGTTTATCAAATGACTGAATGTGGTTAAAATTGGGACGACTTTTCGATGGACACGCAGCTGATGTCTGTCTCAGTAAACTTACACTTGAACAAAGAGAGGATGGAGTTCCCCGGTGGTCCAGGTGTCACCCATTGATCGCTGGTGCACTCTGTATTATAATGTGTTATTTCAGTGCACAATGGATTCTTTTCTATATTTCTGTTGTTGATTTTGAATTCAATGCCTTCATTCAAAAGTAGAACAAAAACAAGCTTAAGGAATGCTTCAAACTGAAAGCTGTGGTCATTAAATAAATATGCCACACATTCAATATCTTCTTATCGCTACATTTTTAACTTCATTTTCTGCACCTCCATCGAGCCTTCATGTAGAAAACAGTGCTCTTTACAGGTCTGAATCAAACTGCAGACGACTTGTTTCATCACAGGGCTGCAGATCCTCTGGTGTGTGCTCCTCTTTGCAAACAGCTACCTCCACTGGAAGAAGAGATGAGTGAGTGGCATGCTCTGCATTGATCATTCACAGAGAACATTAGAAGAAGGCATCTTCCAGACATCGCTCAGCGTGGTCTTCCTCGTCTCGTGCAAGAGGAGTTTCACGCGTTCGACGCTTCTGCGCGATCCTGTGTGGAAGAATGAATCTGCTGGTGAACTCTGCAGGCTGCAGAAGCACTGTCCCACCTCAGAGGGAGGATTTTGGAAAGAGCAACATAACACTAATCACATAGGGCAGAAAACTAGTGCTGCACTGGCCTCTACAGGTTCAACACAGGTTATTGCACTCACATGGCAAACATTTGAACCCATAATTAATGTGCAGAGGCCACGCCAGGCGGGTTTCCTGCACCATGTAACTATGGGTTTTTAACTGTGGTGCTCTCAGGCTTACACATCAATTTCTCTTCTTTCACTGAGATCCTACCATCATTTAATCAATCCATTTATCACACTGCCTGTACAATTAGATTGTGTCAGACAATTATTAAGGTTATGAACATTCAAAAAGACAGATCATTTGTTTAATACTCAAGACTGGGTTTGTGAGAGCAGGTTTGGGTTCAGAGCCAGAAAACTTTTATTCAGTCCACCACTTCTGACTGATAGAATTGAGACAGTTGACAAGCTCGCAACCAATTTCAAAACACACTTCTCTTTAAGCTTAATGACACAATAATTCCCTAAATTGTCCAATACTATGAATAAAAATCAAATCAAATCAACTTCTCCTGGAAACGTCCCATGACTGGAAACACTGACTGTTCTCATTGAAGAGAGACGCAGCAGAGCAGATCTTTGGAGAGGATTCTGGGAGCCACCATCTAGTGGCCGTGTGGTAACGCTGCGTCACCCTCAGCTTTCACACACTTCAGTTCATTCACTGCATCTGTAAAATGGAAACTCTTTGTACCAAAAAGATATGCTGGATATGCTTGAGTCAGTATGAAATATGACAAAGTGCATGCTTACTAAAGAGTCTGTTATATTCCTTTATCCCCTAATGAATAAACCCAACTCAGTTTATATCACAAATGCACTGCAGATTTCTGCTCACTGTGCCCAAATTATTCTAAAATCCCTTCATGCCTTCATTACGGAGCGCACAGATACTGACATCCTTGGAGTTGACCACGGCCTTATTTCTACTTAAAGTGTCAGTTTAACCAGATTCTCGGGTATCTGACATTTCTGCCTCCACCGCAGCACAACAGAGTGAACAGTGTCCTCGCCTGGATCATCCACACACCTCACTGTCAACAGTTTTCAGAGGGACTATTTCTTTGGTGGAAAAAAAATAATTAAAAGTCTCTCCAGGGTGCTCTGTGGTTTTTAAAATGTTTTTAATTGTTTTGATTTCATGTTGGAATTCAATCCATGTCAGAAATATTAGCAACAACAGACCGTCTGCATGAGTTTGTGTTTGTGTGGATGAACTGAATAATTTCCTTCTGAATACTCAAAGTTTGCAGCAGTCTGATGCAGCGCTGTGGTGCAGGCGCACTAAATGACTGAGCATTTCCACATCACTGAAATGTGCACGGAGGATGACTTCAGTCCTCACCCACACCCACACCCCCACCCCACCCCACCCCACCCCCAACATTCCTCATCCACACCAGCAGCATCATGTCAGCGTTGTATCCTTATACGCTTTCACTCATTTCATTCTAAGCTATAGTTCCTGTTTTGATTAGATATTATGCAAATAAAATGCTATTCAGCTTCCCAAAGACTCCCGGGGAGTTTGTCATATCTTGTAATGTTCACATGGTTTGGCTGCAAAAACTTGTTTACTTTATTTACTTGTTTGTTTATTTCTTATCATGTTTTCCTTTGTAATCTGGTACAAAAATATTCCGGGGCACAAAAATGAAATCCATTTTATGTTTCCAACATCTTGGTCAAAAATCGTATTTTTAGTTGAAAAAAATTGCCCTTAAAGTAAAGGGGTGACTTGGTTGGGTCGTTGTCTCTGGTCCGGATGTGTGCTCGGACAACAAGCTGTTTTTTAGAAGTCCCATCTACAGGCAGCTGAAATGAGGACATTCCTGTTAGACAGCCTGGGTGGAATTTGAATAGTACAGAGGAACCGCCTGAATCTGATTGGTCGAGAGCGACATATTGCCAGATCGACTGCCTGTCACTCAGTAGATCCCAGGCAGCTGGTTGGCTCGTCCTGAAGTGGGCGGGCTCTCGGGCTGGACTATATAACTATTCTGGTTTTGGAGCGTTTGTAAATGAGTGCTGGCTTTCAGAGCGAGGCGGAACATTGTGCCCAATGTTGCTCCACAGAGCTCATCTGAACCATTCTCCCCGAACAAAACGAGCCCCACTGAGATAGCCGAGAGCCGGTTCCAGTCTCACGGAGAGGAGTTGGAGGTGCACCGGGGGACGACATCATGATCAACACCATGGAGTGCGCCGAGGACGCGCAAAGTCTGATCTCCATTTCCTTAATGAAGATCCACAACTCCAGGACGCAGAGAGGAGGAATCAAGCTGCACAAAAACCTGCTGGTCTCCTATGTGCTGAGGAACGCCAGGCAGGTCTACATCAAGGAGAAATACGCGGAGATCTACAGGATGCAGCAGTACGAGGAGGTGATGACGGTCTGCAACGAGATCCAGGAGCTCAACCCGCTGGATCTGGACGCAGAAGACGGGGACGACGAGGAGCGGGCGCGGGCTGCTTGCTGCGGCGAGGAGGCGACTGTGTGCGGCTCTGCGTGCCACCGAGTCGCGGCTCAGCCAGCGGCGCACTGCCGGACAGCGAGCGTCCTCCCCGGCTGCTCTCCTCTGGAGGACGGCAGCAAAGAACCGGAGCCCTCCTACTACAGCAGCTGCTGCATGGAGGCTTCCCCGGTGTCACACTGTGACCAGTTTCCTGCGAACAACAGCACGCACTGCAACAAAACCACAGTGCTGGATTTGGACACGCATGTGGTGACCACGGTGGAGAACGGCTTCCTCCACCAGGACTGCTGCTGTGACGCGCTCCAGTGCGGCCAGGGCGCGCAGTCCCCGGCCAAGAAACGAAAGGTTGAGTTCAGTTGTTGTATATCCGACGTGGAGGAAGTACCGGATTTCACAGCGGCTCGCAAACGGGCGAAACGCGAGGACTGTACTTACTCTAACCCGGACTACACGGACACTTCCAACATCTCCAACCTGATCTCCATCTTCGGCTCGGGGTTTTCCGGGCTGCTGAGCAGACAGGCGGACTTGGAGCAGATCTGTAGCAAACAGGCCCTGGCCAGTCTGGGAGCATGGACCCGGGCAATAGTTGCATTTTGAATCAAACACTTTCTGTTCTGTGAGACCGGGCTCAGCTGGACTGTGTGTTTCCATCTGGTGTCAGTAGCCTGAACAAAACGCAACCAAGAATTGTTTGTTTGGGAACATTTTCTCCAGCGTTGAAAAATGTTCCTGAATGTGAACAAAGACATGTCCCCATACTTTTACTGATAAAGTTGACAGATCTTAAGTATTTCAGTTGGCCTAGAAAAAGATGTAATTTGTGGAACTTTTTCCAGAGACCTTCAGGGCACATTCCGTAAATGACATCACCGGGAACCTTCTCAAAAAACACAAATGTTCTCCAAACAGCTAAAACCAGAACGTTCTCATGATGCTACAGAAAATATTACCAAATGGGGACTTTATGTGGACGTGGCAAACATACTGGGAAAATGAATGCTTTCCATCATTGTTGTGCGTTGTTACCAATAGATCACTGTGTGTGTGTGTGTGTGTGGGGGGGGGGGGGATCAGTTGAAAAAAAGGCATCTGTTTGGGAAGCAGTTCTCATTTATCTGTCTGGTGATGCTTCTTGGTTTCACATGTAAAGTGTTCTACTTGTAAAAATGTATTGTTTATCTAACCTTCTTTTTTTTTTGGAACATGTAGCATATGTTACTACTACGCCCCAGCCCCCCCCGGCCCCCACCCCCCTCCATCCACACAATACCATGTGCTGAAGACAAGAGTTGAAATAATTCATAGTTTTACCTCAAAGCGCCCTCGTGTCTTAAACTAAATCTGTGGTTCCTTCGATGACATCACTCACACTTGCTTCTGATTGGAGGGAATATAGGCGGTACAACTGAGCCCGGTCTCCTCCACAGGCTAAAATTGACTTTATTTTTGCAAGAAAAAGATCAAACAATATTTATAAAATGGTAAATTTAATGAAGATAGTGTGACAGGGAGAGGGAAGAGTTGGTGCCATATGTCTCATGTGCAGGTTTTTCAGATTTCAGAAGGGGGGTACACCTGGTGACTTAATTCTAATGATGGATTGACTTCCGTTGCCTTAAATCCAATGCACACTACTGCTAGCTATTGTCATGAATTGAAAGTGACTGAATGTCTGTGCTGTCCTCTCCTGTCCTTGGCTGAGGGGCCCACTTTGAAATGGATGTTGCACACTGATCAGTTTATTGTCATGTGAAACACCACGTCTTCAGACTCTCCTCAACACTTTTGAGGTACACTGACTTTCAACCAGCTTATGTCACTTGTGATGGAGTGCCAACACTTATCGTGCACCGCCGTGTTTGGGCTGTTCCACGTGGCCGTCGCTGCCCCTCCGCTCTCCGTGTGACAGTAAACCGTTTGGGTTTGGGTTTTTTTTTTTCGGGCAGTGTGACATCCTTTCTTAATCATGGTTGTTGCTTAAAGCTTTTCACAGCAATTCATAATTCCATCTTGGTTTTGTGAGTTTCATTTTGTAAAAAAAATAAATAAATAATGATCTTAGTCCTTTTGTTTTAAAAAGGCAAACTCATGATTTAGCCATAACCTGAGAATCCATCCGTTAGCTTTATGAGCACTATGTGTACCAAAATAAAGAGAGTATTCAGCCATTCTCTACATATTTTGTTGTTATTCTTATATTTTTGTGCTCAATAAATTGTATATCACCGGTTAAAACTGTCAAAGGAAATATTTGTTGAAATTTATAATCTTAATAAAAAAATGATAATCCTTAATCTTAATTGTTGTATTTGACTGGAAAGTATGGTGCAGTAATGCAGCCTGTTTGTTTTTGCATACATTTTATAGACTGATAGATACATGCCTATAACAGAGTAACACCCCATGAATAACACTTTTATACACTAGTAATAAAAAGGCACCCTTTGTTAAGTTTTAACCAATTACTTTATTAATAAATCATTTACAGTACAGAGCATTTGTAAACCATTAATATGATAACATCTGCTTTATAGATTAATAATGACGAGGGGCTTTGAATCAAAACCTTCAGGAGTTACGTCACTTTATAAATATCTGAGTTACATCTTTGTCAGCAGTGGTCCGTGCACATTTTGTGATTTGATCATGGACGTGCACACGTCACGCACATCAAACTTTGGGTCAAACTTGGGAAATCAGCGTTGGAAACCGTTGAATAATCCAGAAAATCCGTGGAAATGAGGCGAAGAACTGGGTGAGGTGTTCTGAGTGGTATTCACCTTTAAAGAGGGGCAGAACGTCCCCGTAGAAGATCAACCAAGGTGCATCAGGTCAGGAGCAACCAGGTGGGTTTTTGGTCATTTGCAGGGTTGTGCATCATGAAATGTTCCCAGGGTCTGAATTTCAAACATCAAACTCTACTGTGATGAAGTTAAAGTGTCTGAAGGGAAACATTTGGTGCAAACTACTTGAACTTGAACAATGACACATTTCCATTAGTTTATAACCCGCAACAACACAGTTGATGCTCCCCATCAGATTTGGATCGCTGCGACATCTTTTTGTTCCCCAACAATTTGAGGATAAATATTATTGCAAATGATCACAAAAATGTGTATAACTGCTGATTTTGATAAAACAATGTAACGTCCAAACTTGCACCTGAAGCTAATCGATTTTTGGACAGGTAGCCTTTAAGAGTATTATTTTTTTACAGTGTTATAACTGTATCAGTGACTTATAATTAATGTATAAATAATAACAGTAAATTATGATTCAGAGAAAGAAATAGTCGCTCATTACGCCCCATGTTATGGTGAGCTGCTATTTTCATAGTCTGGCTTTTAAATGGATTAAATAACCAAGAAAACAATATTTATGGTTTTATTTAGTGAAGTTGGGAGAGTCCGTCACTTTTAGACACGACCAGGCTGTTTCCCTGTTTACACTCTTTGTGCCAAACTAAGCTAAACTAAGCTAAGCTGACTAGCATCTTACATTGTCTTCATATGTGTTGTATCTGTTGGTCATTTAGCCCAATGCTTTATAGCACTACTGGACGTTGGAAACTAGTTTATGAAAAACAAAGTTTGACTAATAAAGAAAGCTCCTTCCTCCTGGGCTTTCAACTGCATATCATGGTCTTAGTAGTTGGAGTTTGTAGATTATACATATTCCTTTCACTGTATTAGGCAGTATTTTATGTTGAGGTGACGTGATGACCAATTGGATGTTGGCGTCTGCCGGTGTCGACCCTTGTCACCAATCCTGTTTTTGCTCATGAACCCTTCAGAGAGTGTAATCTGGGGCGGTCTCAGGACGGCTGCTCTACTGTTTGCAGATGATGCGGTTCTGTGGGCTTTAACACACCGTGACCTTCGGCGTGCAGCGCAGCAGTTTAAAGCTGAGCGTGAAGCAGCTCGGATGAGAGTCAACACCTCCAAGTCTGAAGCCACGGTTCTCTGCGTGAAAATGATCAACGTCTCTCTTCGGGTTGCGACAGAGTTCCTGCCACAAGTGAAGGAGTTGAGGTTTCTTGGGGTCTCGTGAAGGTAGGATGGAGCAGCAGATTGACAGGCAGATTGGTGCTGCGTCAGCAGTAAAGCACCATTTTTGTGAAAAGGAAGCGAAAGCCAGAAGACGAAGCTTTGATTTACCAGTTAGTGTACGTTCACCTATGGTCATGAAGTTTGGTTAGTGACCGTGAGAATGGAATGAGTTTCCTCCGCGAGGTGGCCGAGCTCCGCCTTCACGATGACGAGCTCCGACCTCCGCAGGGTGCTCGGAGTAGAGTCACTGAAGGTGGAGGTGGTTCGGACATGTGATGAGGAGGCGTCCTGGATGGTTTCTGTTGGAGGGATTCCAGACGCGTTCACCTGCTTGAAGACGGATTCTGCTGCGACTGCGACCCGTTTCTGGATAAACAGCAGAAAATGCTTCAAGGGATGATGACAGTTGAGCTATTTCCATGCACTTAATAACATATTACTGCTACATTTCAGTACAATGCAGGCCTTTTTCGTTTACTTTGACTGAAAGATACTGCATTTGGACTTTTTATCATTTAATTTCTTACAATTGGCCAAAGTGTTACTAATAATGAATCAGTTTCTCTTCGTTAAAAGTCATAAACCAGCTATCTGCCCGATGATGAACTGTATTTAATATAAGTGACGTCGCCTCCACCTCACTGCTCACCCTGGAATTTCTTCCCCCAGTAAAACTTTGAGTCCTGTTATCTCTGCTCTGTGCCACTTGGTGGTGTTCTTTAAAATCAATGAATGGAGATATCAGTGGAGCTGCTTATGCAGAGAGCCACCTCAGGCTGACCCTCCCTCCAGCTCCCCAGACCCCACCACCCTCCTCCTCCTCTCCTTCTATTTTGTCCTCCTCCCCTTCCTGGCTGCCTCGTTTCCTCTGCCTCTCAGAGTGAGGCATCGCTCTACCCCAACACATCACATCCATCGCCGGCCGGCTTCTCTGGCTGCCGCTGCTGCTCGTTTGCTTCTCCAGCTCTGCGGGCTTTTTTTTTTTCAGCTGCCGCTCCCCATGATAACTTGCAGTAGGTAGGTTGTAATGGAAGGTATGAGGCAATGCGGACGATGCATTGTGTAATTATGCAGACATTGTACAGAAGGATTTGAGATGAGGGTTTTTTTGCTTTCTACAGAAAGCATCTGCTTCCTGCTCCAATACACCGAACCTGTTCTAGAAAATGAAGAATCCAAGACCATGAAAATATATCAAACATATGCAGCTACATGCTCTCTGCAACCGATGAATGCTGTGGACAATGGTTCGTTTCATGATGTATACACAGCTCCTCCATCTGGAGTGGGAAAGACTGACACCCTGGCACACACACACACACACACACACACACACACACACACACACACACACACACACACACACACACACACACACAAAGCTATACACACTTTATTTTATTTTTGCCTCATGTTGCACAAACATTTGATTCTGTAATCAAATATTTAACAGTAGTATAGTTGGAAACATGTTATTTAGCCTACAGAGCACACGTGATGTTTTTTTTTTTTTTAAAAACCCAAATTGAAAACTGGGCGGGATGTCTAAAACCAAAATTAAATAAAAATAAAATGTGAGAAATGTTCCACAATAAAAGAAACAAAGAAACACCCAAACTAAACTGAAACATTTCAGGAGTGTTTTTATTTATTTCACCAATTTCTCAGTTCTTTGATCACCTGATCCACAAGAAAGGACAATACCAGGTGGTGGGGTTAACATGGGGGTGGTGTGTGTTTATGTGTGTGTGTGTGTGTGTGTGTGTGTGTGTGTGTGTGTGTGTGTGTGTGTGTGTGTGTGTGTGTGTGTGTGTGTGTGTGTGTGTGTGTGTGTGTGTGTGTGTGTGTGTAAGGGGTGTTGTTCTGTGGGGGTGCTGGAGGGAGGAGGGGAAAACAGCATGGGGAGGGAGGGGGTGCAGTCGGGAGAGGGGTTAGTGCTGAGGGGGGAGGGAGGCGTGCTTTGTCAGGAGAAGGGGTTTGATGTGTTGGGGGTCTGCAGGGGGGGCACATGTGACAGCAGAAGGGAGCATTGGGGTGGGGGTGCAGGGCGTGGGTGTGTGTGTGTGTGGGGGGGGGACTGTAGGGAATAGTTGCACTGGGAGAGGAAGGCAGCAGTGACCACACAGGTCAGCCAGGTTGCACAGAGGTCTACGGGGGGAGGGGGGTGGAGGAGAGGGGGAGGTCATGCAGGGTTTTTATTAGAGGGATCTTCTGTAGACCAGGATCTGCTGTAGACCAGGATCTGTAGTAGAGCAGGATCTGCTGTAGACCAGGATCTGCTGTAGACCAGGATCTGTAGTAGAGCAGGATCTGTAGTAGACCAGGATCTGTAGTAGAGCAGGATCTGTAGTAGACCAGAATCTGCTGCAGATCAGGATCTGCTGTAGACCAGGATCTGTAGTAGAGCAGGATATGTGGTAGACCAGGATCTGCTGTAGACAGAATCTATGGTAGACCAGGATATGTGGTAGACCAGGATCTGCTGTAGACAGAATCTATGGTAGACCAGGATCTGTGGTAGACCAGGATCTGTAGTAGACCAGAATCTGCTGTAGACCAGGATCTGCTGTAGACCAGGATCTGTAGTAGAGCAGGATCTGTAGTAGACCAGAATCTGCTGCAGACCAGGATCTGCTGTAGACCAGGATCTGTAGTAGAGCAGGATATGTGGTAGACCAGGATCTGCTGTAGACAGAATCTATGGTAGACCAGGATATGTGGTAGACCAGGATCTGCTGTAGACAGAATCTATGGTAGACCAGGATCTGTGGTAGACCAGGATCTGCGGTAGACCAGGATCTGTAGTAGAGCAGGATCTGTAGTAGACCAGGATCTGCTGTAGACCAGGATCTGTAGTAGACCAGAATCTGCTGTAGACCAGAATCTGCTGTAGACCAGGATCTGCTGTAGACCAGGATATGTGGTAGACCAGGATCTGCTATAGACAGAATCTATGGTAGACCAGGATCTGTGGTAGACCAGGATCTGCTGTAGACAGAATCTATGGTAGACCAGGATCTGTGGTAGACCAGGATCTGCTGTAGACCAGGATCTGTGGTAGACCAGGATCTGCTGTAGACAGGATCTGCTGTAGACAGAATCTATGGTAGACCAGGATCTGTGGTAGACCAGGATCTGCGATAGACCAGGATCTGTAGTAGATATAACTATATAAACGTAAATATAAAAACTGAATGAAAAAGAAGTCAAATATTTATACTCTATTTAAGTCTTCCTGTTATACGAAGAAATGGAGCACGTCTGTATATTTACATAATAATAATAATAATAATAATAAGCCACTCCTTCATTTCAATGATATCAGACCGTTTTGTTTTGCATTCACTTTGCATAAGAGATAACTACATTACAGCCTCATTTTCATAAATTAAAATAAAAACCCAGACCACGCCCACTGTGTATACTTAATGACGAACATGTGATGCATATTCATGATGAAAATAAGTCACGCCCACATTTTGACATTAAAACAAACAAGTCAAGTTCCCGCTTGACGATCAAGCGGTCTGTTGCACCCTATTGAATATTAAAAACTAGGCTATAACCTCATTTGCATATTTGCAAATGTATGTTGTTTGCATTTTATAATAAAAACTAACTAGGTCACAGATATTCTTAAATACAAAAATTCTGCAGGAAGAAACTAGATTAAAATGAATTAGTTTGGAATTTTAAGAGATAATAATATTAACCAATAAAACAATGTGAATGCTCTTCATCCTAACGTGACTTCCACTCCCTCATTCAGAAAGAGGCTTGATTGACAGACAGGGTTGACCATTAATGACAGGGTTGGTGGTTCCACGCGTTGACGCGCCCTTTAGCAACACACCCAACCTCAAATTGCTTTTGATATAATGAGAAACTGTCCAAATATTGTATATGTGTAAAATAAGTAGATAGGAATTTACATAAAATGTACACATAAGTAAAACACAAAGTAGATACATACAATTATACACCAGTAACATATAGCCCTCACAAGTAAAATAAGTTAAAGATACATAGATTTTACTGAAAAGTATGCAAGTAAAGTAAGATTTACATGAGTAACGTAAAATTCGTTAAAAAATGAACATATATTTTACATATGTGAAAGAAGCACTGCAAGAAAGGGTGATATCTGAAAAGCTGTCAATGCAAAACGTGATTCATTTAGAAAGAGAAGTCCCCGTGTTGGTGTCGGCATGAATCCGGTGATCCTGGTTGGAGCAGCGGGACGGATGTCATCGAACTCACCAACAAAGGACGGAGAAGTGAAACCTCATGCCGGTAAATGAGCGTTAACGACAACCGTTAGCTCATCTCGCTCTACCGTGACTATCATCATTGTTCAACATTTTGAAACAAACGTTTGACATGGATGTCACCAGACCTAGCCACGCCCCCTGATAGCTCACTGGTCTGACCCACATTTTGAGGAAATAAAATCTCATAGTTTTCTTGATCCACTCCGGTTAAAATTACCGCCGTTAACACAAATCTCAACACTTCCTGTGTCCGTTTCAAATTAAAAGCCCTCTCGCGTTTCAGTAGACAGAAACTTTAATTGTTAAACAATTTCATAAACCTGTTGTTACTAAAATTGGACAATGAAACTATAAATGAGTTATTAAAAGGTTTAGAGGTGTCATTAACATTCTGCATTTGACCTTTTATCTCATAACAAATAGAAATATAGTAGAATAAAAAATGAAAATACTTCCCTACATAATGAATTTACTGCACATAAAACACACATGAAGTAACATCAAACAGGGACACAAGGAGCTAAAGAAAGACGTCCAACACCGGAGGACTTCGTTCCTTTCCACCGCCGCTGTTCACTTCTTTAAGTTTGCAGCTGCATCCCATTTCAGAAGCTTCTCCGTGGAAGCGTTTCACGCCCAGACATGTGAGAACGGGTCGATGCAGCCGTCCCATTCCAAACATTCCTCCTGATGAGGACAAGTCCAACACTCTTCTCCTCACGTTTCCATCACCGCAAAATTCATCCAAATACACTTTGTTGACTTTTTAACGATGAACGTAAGCAGACTTGTTCAACCCATGAAGTTCATAATGTCCTTGTTCCTTGTAAACAGTGAACTCGCTGTGATGTGATGCTCGTTTTATGGAAAAAGGATGATTTCAATTTCTCTATATCAATGTGTGCATATGATCATAAGACCGTAGTTGGCGTGTTAGTTTGTTCACGAAACTATTTTATCATTTCATTTGTTGTGAATGACAGAATGTTGATTTAACAGGTCAGCAGAGCTCAGAAACAAAACATTTTAAAAAGGGTTTCTTCTTCAGCGGAACAGTTTACGTAGAGTCCTGTACTCTAATTAACTCTAGTTAATCGAGGATGTTTTCAGAATAAAAGCCATGAATGATTTTATTTATCAATTAACTTCACACAAAGTCAATAACCCAGTATCACGGCAAAGCATGAAATAGACACCGGTCCACGACAGCAAAAATTTGAAATAGCCACGCTTTGGGCTGTCTAGGTGTGAAATCTACACGTTTTGAAAGCGTGAAACTCACACCCACGTAATTGTGATCTGACGTGGGATCATGTGACCAAGGTCCCGTAACAGAGGCAACAAAACACATAGAGACTGCCATGCGGGACGATGAGGTTTGAGTCCAGAAGGTGGCAATGTTTTTGTTGAGTTGTTTTTTGTTTCCTAGCCTCAACAATATGCTTATTTAGTAACACCAATCATGTGTTTAAGCTATAAGTTTAATTTTCCTGTAAATCACATGGCTCTCTGCATGCAGGTCGTCCTCTACAGGAAAACGTGCAACTTTCACACCTAGATAGGCCAAAGTGTGTCTATTTCACGTTTTGCTTTAGTGGACCAGCGTGTCTATTTCGCATTTTGCAGTAGTGGACAAGCGTGTCTATTTCACACTTTGCAGTAGTGGACAAGCATGTCTATTTCACGTTTTGCTTTAGTGGACCCGCGAGTCTATTTCACGGTTTGCAGAGGTGGGCCAGTGTGTCTATTTGACGTTTTGCTTTAGTGGACAGGCGTGTATATTTCACGTTTTGCAGTAGTGGACAAGCGTGTCTATTTCACGTTTTGATTTCTTTTTCAGCTCAATGTAGTTTTCTTGAAGCACAGTGAACAAAAACTGAATCAATTTGACTGCAGTTGCAGTTATTTTTTTTTTTAAGTTGTAAAACTTGTGTATTGATCAGTCTACAATAATCAGCAATATATTCCTCAAAGTTCCTGAACCTTCAAAAGAATAACGGAGCAAGAGCAAACAGTTCTTTAGACTCTGTCGTTTTCTCTGCTCACCAGTGGAGACATGTACAGCTGCATATCATCCTTCAATGCTGCTCAGCAAACAAATGTGGGCTTCATAGACAATTGGAAAACGTTCTGGGGAAAAGCTTGGTCTGATTAGGAGGCTTGTGGAAATATGGCCGAGTTTATTCGAAACCCTCAAGTATGACAACCGAGAGTTCAGATCAGGAAGCCCGATGCGCTGACGTTAAGTGGACAAGAAAAATATCATTTCTTCCATCACAGCTTCTCTTCGCTGACTTCACGTGGAATCAGGAATTAAACTCACAATTCTTCTCCTATTTGACAAATTCTTAAATGCAGAGTTTCATCTAATCTCTCACATTTCTCCCGTCCTCTATTACTGTTTTATTCCACCACTCTCAGCTGCACAGTTCAACATTGTGTAAGTCAGATTTCCACCGCAGTGCTAATGAGGACTCGTGGTGAGAACAAAAAAAAAAACAAGGCTGTTGCACATTGCAAATTTCACATGAATCGGAGTTTCCCTGCTCCTGGTACCGACATCTACGAACTCAAATCCTCCTTCACATGAAGGAGTACTGTAACATAGACTGACTCATGCAATATTCAACATTTTCCCCCTCATCTCAGAATCCATCTGCCTCACTGCCGGGTTCATCTCTGGGTCACTAGCACAGCCTCTCCATTCAAACAGCATTTCCAATTAAACAGTGGGACTCATGCAGGAACCGCTCACAGTGTGTGAGGGATTTAAGAGAATTTGCAGCATTCACCAGTTTTCTCCGTGTCCATAATGATTTGTACGGTGTAACCTGTCATCTGAGTCATGTAGAGATCGTCTCTGTTCACAGGGGGAGTAATAGTTGTTCTATTCAAATGCCTTGAAGTTTAAATGTGATACTGACATTACATGAAATAAAAAATACATACTTAAGTCTAAGGTTTAATTTGCATATTTCAGTACAGCCCCTTCTGCAGCAGTTGTTGGAATATTTTCTCACCCACAGAAAGAAAAAGACCCGAATGAACACAAACAGAACTACAATCACTGCGAAGGGACACACGAGTAGACACGAATCAACTAAAAAGAGGGATAAAGTTAACAAAAAGAAATTTAAAATGACCATTCAAGAGATGCAAAACAACCAAAAATGAACAAAACTGCTGAGATGCGAAGTGAGGCACACAAAACAATTAAAGATTTAGAAGTGACTGAAAAAAGAAGCACAAAGTGACCAAAGAGACTCAAAATGACTGCAGAGACAAAGAGGAGTAAAACGTCGTAAAGGAGACTGAAGCAACCACAAAAGGCATGTAGAACAAACAAAAAGGCAAATAAAACCAGCAAAGAGAGACACGAAGTGACTGCAATAAGAGAAGTAAACTACCTGAAAAAAACATAAAACAACTACAGAGAAACATAAAGTGATCGGAGAGTCTGAAAACCAACGAAACCTCTGAAAAGAGGCGTAAAACAACAAGTCATAAAAAGGCAGCAAAGAGAAATAAAATAACAAAACAAACATAAAATGTCCACAACGTGGCACAAAATGAGGTGAAATGACTTCGGAGACATAAGATACCTGAGAAGAGACATAAAACAGCAGTGGTGGAAGAAGTACTCATCCTTTACTTCAGTAACAATACAGCAACCTTCAAAACCCAACTTGAGTAAAAAGTACAAAAGTATGAACAGCAAAATGTAGTTAAAGTATTAATATAAAAGTCCTGCTTTGGTCCATCTGACTGATATATTATTATATATGGCATCATTCGATTATTATCAGTGAAGCATGTCGGCAGCATGTTATCTTCTGCAGGTGGAGTTAGTTTGAACCACTTCATTTCCAGAGTCAGCAGATAAACCTGGTGGTGGTGGTGGGGGTACAGGACTAAAACAGTTAACTAAACATAGTGGAGGATAAAGAACTAGATTTCCCTTTTAAATGTATTGGACTGTAAGTATTGCAGGATGAACTGAAAACACTCAAATGAAAACTAGTTACCTCAAAATCAGCACTTGAGTTAACGTACTTCATTTATTTTCCACCACTGCTGCAAAGAGACCAAAAAAAACTATAAAGAAACGTAAAATGACTGAAGAGCACAAAGAAATGTCAGATGAAGCAGAAGCTTTCAGTTGGGCTGTCTTACTCCCCATTAAATGAGCTCAGGCACCTCACTGTCTCATCATCAGTCCTCACAGGTTGCTGTCCATCATCATCATCATCATCATCCTCAGAGGAAGACCTCCCACTGCAGGCTGCACCAGTCTAACATCCAGAACACATTTCTACCATCTGAACTCACTCCCCTCCCTCATCTGTTTGTCACAGCTCAGTTATTGAGAGTTTGTAATAGTTTTGGGCTCCTGAACATCATCATCACGTTTTCATCTGTTCTGCAGAGAGAAATCTTTGTGACATTGGAAGCAGAAACAGCAGCGTGACAGTCAACTCATGATTGGGTCCGATTCATCAGTAAATATGTGATTCACCAAGTTTGTCCAGTGAACAAGTGAATCTGAAACGTTCCTGCATGAAGCCGGCTGTCTGGTTTAAATATGTTTTTCCATGTGGGACTTTTGTAAACTCTGTCTCTCATAGAGAATATTTACAAAAACATGTAACGGCTTCAAAGTCTTCATTAATATGACATCTGTCTGCACTTCTTTCATCCGTCTCCAATGAGGAAAAGCTCCACCGATGACGATGCGTGCTCCTGCTCGCCGTTGATCACTTTTGACATTAAATTCAATTCATCTGTGAGCATTGAATATTTTTTTCCACCAAACTCTAAACTGATCAGCCTCCTCTGCTCCGTCAGTCACAACCGTTGCTGCCGCTTCAGCTCTGAGCGACGTACAACGCGTCACTGCCCGTGTGTCTCGCCGGACGGCATATTTAAAATCTCTGCAACACACAGATTCACCTGGCGGCTTCATCAGCATTGTGTGAACTTGTTGGGCTTCACTGTAAAGTTGATTCATTATGTAACTTTGAACATGTGACGCAGCTGAATGGAGATGAAGAGATGAAACAAGATTTCTCACCTGAAGCCTCTATGTGCTCTAGTTCTGGTCTAAGAGGTGCCGCAGGCCCAATGAGAACTGACTTCACCTGATATGCAAGATGTCTGAAAGTTTAAAATTCGCCATAGTGACTTTAATGTTAGACAGAAATTCAGAAACAAAGTCGTGCGCTTCGTTGCATCACCAGGTCAGAATGACAAAATGGAGAAATGTATTAAATCTGTTGATTTTGGTCCCGAAAATAACTTTTCTTTGATGAGATTAAAAAGCACATGCTGCAATCTTCATGACATGACAAAAGAAACGCAAAACTCAACAAAAATATATATATTTTTTTGAAAAAACCTGCAAAGCACAACAGCAAGAATTTATTTATAGTTTGTCAATTTACAATATTTACCGTAACGGAGCTGATCGAATCGGAGATAAAGAAATGTATTGAAAGTGGTATGAGCAGGTCTGATACTGGTGTCCACCGCTGACAGGTTGGGGAGGGACACAAACAACCAGGACAGATTCTATACAAACACTTTCACCTAAACTCATCTTCCATGAAATCTGCTGAATTGAATTCTGTACATTTCATTTTGGATGAGCTGCTTAAAAAGAGCGAATCCTTCCTTTTCTCCCGTAAACACTCAGATGTTGTTGTTTGCAAGAAAATGATTCATGTGATGTTTGAATGCTATTTCATTATTGGTAAATTTTCAACAAAATAAAAAAACATTTGGCCTTAAGAGCAAAAGCAAGAAAACAGCGAAATAAAGGTGAAGAAAGTATGAGAAGAGATTTTCTCTTCCGTAGATTATCTCCACCGTGAATGAACTCTGAGACAAATCCAAATATGAAGCATCAACGAGCACACTTCCAAAAGAAACTCTATCGCTTCTATAAATAAATACCAAAACTCTCCAGAATCACAAAGGTCATCCACAACATGCTCTGCGTCAAAGTTATGAATGTCTGAGAATCTCTCGTGAGCACACGCGTGTGCAGGTGGAGGTGCGTGTGTCGGGACTACATGTGGTTGACTTGTGCTACTGTTGGACTGCAGGTGAGGATGCCGGCGGAGGGGACAGCTGCTGATTCCAGCGGTTGGGTTTTGGTCTTTTCCGTCGTGCTCCTCCGAGAACATCAAGGCTTCACCGGCTGGATGGACAGCAGGCTGCCGAACTTGAAGTGCTGGATCACCGGGAACTTCTCCAAACACTGGAAATGGAAGAAGAACCGAGAGAGTTTAGATAACGATGAAGAACTGAGGGTTGATGTCTCACTGGGCTGCTTGACGAACTACCACATGTTCGCCAGCCAGGAACCCGTTAGCTGTTCCTAAAGCTTTCCATGTACCATTTATTCCCACTTATTATTATTATGGCATTTTATTTTGGGCTTGTTTTTTACTGAAGAGGAAGAAAAGCTCTCCAAGCTAACAAACTCGGTGAGCTTGGTCACCAAAGGTACAAGAAGTCCACAGGGATCATTTAAAAAACGTATGTTGCTTGTTTTGCGGATCAGTTCTTACTGAAGCCGAGAAGACGAACAAATTTGTTCACTTTGGATTTCACGGTTCTCAGTTTCCTCAAAAGTCAGCACAGAGTTTATCAGTCAAAGTTTATCTAAGTTGAACTTTTCTACATGATGACTCCCACGTGCACATCCACCCATCAGGGCGATGACTCTAGTTTTAAAAAGGGCTGTATATTTCAGTACGACTCTGAACAGGCAATACTGGTCAATCATGACTGCCTTCCGAGTTTGGTATCTTTTTATATTATTATTATCTATATTTTACCGTTCTTATATCACAAATCTTCAGTTTTTTTTCTAAAAAACTAAAACGCTGTCCATGACGGCTAAATATTTTTGACAGTAAACAAAACATAAAATGAAAACTAACTGAATCCAAACAGCTGTGACGGTTATGAAGGTGATGAAGACCTGAAGTCTGTTAACTCCCTTCACAGGCCTCTCGCTGACTGTGTTCAAAATGGCTGTGGCACAGCGGGTGGGTGAAGGGAGGCTGCAGTGGGGGTTGGGAGGCTGTCGTGGAGGGGGGGGGGTCTGTCTGAGCAGTGACACTATCAGTCATGATCATCTGGGCAGAACTGGGGTGGAAAAACATGCCTGAGATCTTTTGTCTAAAAAGATATTTAATCAATGTTAAATTTCAAAAACCATCAAAGGGTCACAGGACAGGTCAACTCGTCACATCAAACACTGAAGGCCTGTGTAGTTTAAATGTCAAACATATTCAAAAGGAAGATGCTTTAGATATGTAATTAACACTGATGGAAGTTATGATAAAATGTGTAATTTTTTTTACCTGCATTCGTACGTTTTTTGTGCTCTAATTACTCACTTTACATTTCTGTTGACAATTTTCTGGTAAATTTCTCTTTATTTCTTACTGTTAACAAACCCCACATGTAAAACCAATTGCCATTAATAAGTATTATCTGTGCATCCAAAGATGGATACAATTTCATTGTTGTCCAAAAACGATTGAAAACACCTCAGTGAGACACATTGTTGCACAGAAATACTGATTATGACACACTGACATAGGAGAGGTCCAACCATGTACCACCATGTACCGCCATGGACCACCATGTACCACCATGAACCACCATGGACCACCATGTACCACCATGTACCGCCATGGACCACCATGTACCACCATGGACCACCATGTACCACCACGGACCACCACGAACCACCACGAACCACCATGAACCACCATGTACCACCATGGACCACCATGTACCACCATGTACCACCACCGACCACCATGGACCACCACGGACCACCATGAACCACCATGAACCACCATAGACCACCAATGTACCCCCATGGACCACCATAGACCAACCATGGACCACCATAGACCACCATAGACCACCAGGACCACCATGGACCACCAGGAACCACAATAGACCACCATGGACCACCATAGACCACCATGGACCACCATGGACCACCATAGACCACCATGAACCACAATAGACCACCATGGACCACCATAGACCACCATGGACCACCATGAACCACCATAGACCAGCATGGACCACCATAGACTAACATGGACCACCATGGAACACAATGTACCACCATGTACCACCATGTACCACCATGAATCACCATGGACCACCATAGACCACCATGGACTACCATGAACCACCATAGACCACAATGGAAAACCATAGACAACCATGGACCACCATGGACCACCATGGACCACCATGTACCACCATGGACCACCATGTACCACCACGAACCACCACGAACCACCACGAACCACCATGTACCACCATGGACCACCATGTACCACCATGTACCACCATGGACCATCATGGACCACCACGGACCACCATGGACCACCACGGACCACCATGAACCACCATGAACCACCATAGACCACCAATGTACCCCCATGGACCACCATAGACAACCATGGACCACCATAGACCACCAGGACCACCATGGACCACCAGGAACCACAATAGACCACCATGGACCACCATAGACCACCATGGACCACCATGGACCACCATGGACCACCATAGACCACCATGAACCACAATAGACCACCATGGACCACCATAGACCACCATGGACCACCATGAACCACCATAGACCACCATGGACCACCATAGACTAACATGGACCACCATGGAACACAATGTACCACCATGTACCACCATGTATCACCATGAATCACCATGGACCACCATAGACCACCATGGACTACCATGAACCACCATAGACCACAATGGAAAACCATAGACCACCATGGACCACCATGGACCACCATGGACCATCATGTACCACCATGGACCACCATGTACCACCATGTACCACCATGGACCACCATGGACCACCATAGACCACCATGGACCATCATGTACCACCATGGACCACCATGTACCACCATATACCACCATGGACCACAATAGACCACCATGGACCACCACGGACCACCACGAACCACCATGAACCACCATAGACCACCAATGTACCCCCATGGACCACTATAGACAACCATAGACCACCATAGACCACCAGGATCACCATGGAACAACCATGAACCACAATAGACCACCATGGACCACAATAGGCCACCATGGACCACCATAGACCACCATGAACCACAATAGACCACCATGGACCACCATAGACCACCATGGACCACCATGGACCACCATGAACCACCATAGACCACCATGGACCACCGTAGACCACCATGGACCACCATGAACCACCATGGACCACCATGGGCCACCATAGACCACCATGGACCACCATGGACCATCATGTACCACCATGGACCACCATGGACCACCATAGACCACCATGGACCACCATAGACCACCATTAACCACAATAGACCACCATGGACCACCATGAACCATAATAGACCACCATGGACCACCATAGACCACCATGGACCACCATGAATCACCATAGACCACCATGGACCACCATAGACCACCATGTACCACCATGGACCACCATGAACCACCATAGACCACCATGGACCACCATAGACCACCATGGACCACCATGAACCACAATAGACCACCATGGACCACCATGGACCACTATAGACCACCATGTACCACCATAGACCACCATGGACCACCATAGACCACCATGGACCACCATGAATCACCATAGACCACCATGGACCACCATGAATCACCATAGACCACCATGGACCACCATGGATCACCATAGACAACCATGGACCACCATAGACCACCATGGACCACCATGGACCACCATAGACCACCATGGACCACCATGAACCACCATAAACCACCATAGACCACCAATGTACCCCCATGGACCACCATAGACAACCATGGACCACCATAGACCACCATAGACCACCAGGACCACCATGGACCACCATGAACCACCATGGACCACCATAGACCACCATGGAGCACCATGGAGCACCATGTACCACCATGGACCACCATGGACCACCATAGACCACCATGGACCACCATGGACCACCATGAACCACAGTAGACCACCATGGACCACCATAGACCACCATGGACCACCATGAACCACAATAGACCACCATGGACCACCATAAATCACCATAGACCACCATGGACCACCATGTACCACCATGGACCACCACGGACCACCACGAACCACCATGAACCACCATAGACCACCAATGTACCCCCATGGACCACCATAGACAACCATAGACCACCATAGACCACCAGGATCACCATGGACCACCATGGACCACCATGGACCACAATAGACCACCTTGGACCACCATAGACAACCATGGACCACCATAGACCACCATATACTACCATGGACCACCATAGACCACCATAGACCACCATGGACCACCATAGACCACCGTGGACCACCATGGACCACCATGTACCACCATGTACCACCGTGAACCACCATGGACCACCGTGGACCACCATGGACCACAATGAACCACCATGGATGACCATGGATGACCATGGACCACCATAGACCACCGTGGACAACCATGAACCACCATGGACCACCGTGGACCACCATGGACGACCATGGACCACCATGGACCACCATAGACCACCATGGACCACCATTGACCACCATGGACCACCATAGACCACCGTGGACAACTATGAACCACCATGGACCACCATGGACCACCGTGGACGACCATAGACCACCATGGACCACCGTGGATCACCATAGACCACCATGGACCACCATGGACCACTATGGACAACAATGAACCACCATGAACCACCATGGACCACCGTGGACCACCATGGATGACCATGGACCACCATGGACCACCATAGACCACCATGGACCACCATGGACCAAACCACATATCTCAAGTTTTACTTTTCACTGCAGATAATAACCATTTTTTAAATTAAAATAATAATAAAGACCGAGGAATCTGACAGCAACATGCTAACGTTAGCATTTTGCTACGTTGCACCTGATGTCACATCACCCAACATGGCAGAGGACAAACTTTAATTCTAAAATATTGCAATGATAAACAACACATTATTATAATGTGATGTGTATATTTAATAACTAATGGCTGTAAGGAAATTAATTGATTTGAAGTCACCAGTTGGTTTGTGAACGTTGTGAATCCTCCAGTTCAGATTCTGTCCGTCACCATCTTTGTTAGTTCGGAGCAGTTTGGAGCAGGAAGTGACCATATTTGGACGAGCTGGGGGAGGAGCCAGCGGTGGATCTAATGGATCTGATTGGAAACCTGACGACACTACGTCCCGCCCACCGATAGCTGTAACCTGACTGCACCACAGACCTGTCAATCAAACAGACACGCCCCCAAAACCAGGTCTTCTTGAATCTTCTTTTCTAATGAATGAGGGATTATTTTCAGATGGACCTCCAGAAAACTAAGAAGAAGGAGTGACTTTAGCTAACAACACCGAGAGAACTGATGGACACATTTTATTCACTTTGGATTTGATGAGAGAAGTTGAATGGGAGTCTATGGAGCCGGAGGCTTTTTGGAGCCGACCTCTAGTGGCACTCGCTGGTATTGCAGCTGAAGACACTTCTGGATCAGAACCATTTTACAGACCTGAAGCTACGAACTCTTTTAGAAACAGTCTGTGGTTGTGTACCATTAGTAGTCGTGGACTGTGAACCACGGACGGAGGACACTGATGGGAAGCAGCAGCTGATTGGCTGGTTTTAGTCGGATGGCGAGATCATTGCATTTAGGACGTACTGTCTGATCTTGTTAGATTTTCAACATGGGATACTGTAGGTGTTGGGCTGTCTGTAGGGAACATAATAATGCTAATGTCTCATCACTTCAGTGGAAGAAAGCAAAGGAGGTTTGAAAAGACACACTTTAGTTTTGAATAGTTTTTTCTGTGATTTAACTGTAAGAAAAACAAAATGATTACTGCAGCGTTTTTATGTCCCTGTTTTCCAGTGGGCTTCTTATCCGCCAGGCTTTTCATTTTGATTCATTTCCCTCCAGTATTTAAATAATCTAAACTAGTCTAGTCTAAACAACAGTAAAAGCTGACATATCTTGATTGGGATTTTTTTTTATTTTTTTTATTTTTTTTTTAAGAAAGTTAATTCTTTTAAACAGACTGAAATAAGCTGAACTGTGGTTTTCTGGGGCCGAAGGACAAAGAAAACACATCAGTTGTTGTAAATTGGCTAAAATACACTAAAAACAAAGTGTGAGGAGCCTTTGAGATGTGAAGGTGAGAGCTGCGTTTTGTTTCCAAGTATGAAGAATACATGTAGAATAAAGTCGACATCTCTACAGCTGTTTCCCTGCATCCTTCCACTAAGTCGTCCTCCAACAGGACGGCAGCAGAGTTAACAGATCCCACGGAAAATGGGGGATTCTGCTCTCTGCTCTGAAACCCTGTGTGGGGCCAGGAAAGGGAGAGGAATGCAAGTCTGCTGATGGTTGCTCCAGGCTCTGAGGGAGGAAGGTCGGGACAGAGGGAGGGAGGATTTAATGAAGGGAACGGGGGAGGAGGGGGGGGCAGACAGCTTGGCCCCTCAGTTCTTTGGGAAGACTCACAGGCTGCTCTGGAAAACACAGGATGTGGGCATGCAGGCGGGGAGACACCCCCCCCACTCTCACACACACACACACACACACACACACACACACACACACACACACACACACACACACACACACACACACACACACACACACACACTCTCTCTCTCCAGCCCTCCCTTAACCCTTTCCTGCCTCTCCTCCAGAGAACCGGTCCGTCTGGGCGTTTTGCTTTCAGCAGCGAGCCGACTTCTTCTTAAATGTCACGTAAACAAGAAAACACACTTTCCTTCGCCGAGGTGAAGAATTACGAGAAATCCAGTTTACACACCAACATTTTTTTGCCTTAGTTTCTTTGCCATGTTTTGCCGTAACTGCGTTTCTAACCGGGCTTTGTATTTGAATATGGACATTCATTTGACCGTCCGATAAATTCAGAAGGAGAATAAAAGTTCACTTCAATTACCGCAGACTTTTTGAGCTACATGCAAACATCAGCATGCCAACAGACGTACAGTGATAAAACCGAGCGGCAACCATCAGTGATGTCATCAACCATTAGTGATGTCATCAACCATCAACCATCAGTGATGTCATCAACCATCAGTGATGTCATCGTTGGTTTGTGAACGTTATGAATCCTCCAGTTCAGATTCTGTCCGTCACCATCTTTGCTAGTTCGGAGCAGTTTGGAGCAGGAAGTGACCATATTTGGACGAGCTGGGGGAGGAGCCAGCGGTGGATCTGACCGATCTGATTGGAAACCTGACGATACTACGTCCCGCCCACCGATAGCTGTAACCTGACTGCACCACAGGCCTGTCAATCAAACAGACACGCCCCCAAAAACAGGTCTTCTTGAATCTTCTTTTCTAATGAATGAGGGATTATTTTCAGATGGACCTCCAGAAAACTAATAAGAAGGAGTGACTTTAGCTAACAACACCGAGATAACTGATGGACACATTTTATTCACTTTTATTGTATCTTCACTTCAGTACAGTGAAATCTTTATTTGGAACCCGGAAGATTCGTCCACTTTTATATGCAGTCAGTGGATAAAACTAACAAGTTAAGATCTTGGATAAGCGTGGTATCATACTAACATTTGTGAACTAGCACCAATTACAAATTAAAAAGTAATTTTAGGTCATAGTTTGGTGGATTTCTTTTATTTTTTTAATAATCCACCCAGAAGTTGTCAAAACATTTCAGTACGAGTCCCACAAACTTCACCACTCCCGAGGACATATCCTTGTAACCATGGTGACCCCATGACGCCACCTGGTGATTTGTGTTCCTCTCAGGAAAAATGTTAATAACTTTGGTACTTCATCAGGTCAAAAAAATTGAATTTGGCAAACATGAAAGTTTACAACTAAATACGTGTAATACTGTCAGCATCCTCACGAAGATGGTGAACATGGGAAGCACTTTAAAAATCCCCAAGTTAGCAATGTGATCACAGAAAGTTTAATGTGATGGTGTTAACATTGAACTCAGAACAGCCTGAATGCACAACCACCTCTTGGTTTTAAACATTTTTCTATTCATTTTCAGTTATTTTTTTATATAACTGCCAGTTTGAGTGAAATTCACAATTATTTTCAGTTGTGCTGATTTCAACTTTGTTGAACGTTGGCAGGAAAATTTGCACCGTTGAGTAATTGAGTCTCCACAGTTTGACCTTTTTAGGGAACCGAGCTGGAGAGTCTGGACTGGAGGGACATCCAGAATATGTACGTCACACCACCCGTTTTACACCACCCTCGTCATCATAAACGTCTCCACCCGAGAGACACAGCGCTGGACGTACCAACACTTTCTCTGGAATTTAATGGCTTCATGTATTTTGTCTGGTTAGTAAATGACAGTAAACTTTAGATAGTTTTTGTGTTGCGCTGTTCAAATGTTGTGTTTTTCTATTTAAGTTGTATTTTATGTTCTTTTCCTTTTTTTTTTTTTTTTTTTTGAAGACTCTGTCAGACTGTCAAATAGCTGAAGACTTTTGACGGAGAAAGCGAGGGACAGCAGGCGTACCTCGGCCTTGTACATTCGGATCAGGCCCTGGTTGACTTTGGACCAGGAAGGAACGGCGCTGATGTTCCACAGCTGGTTGGAGTGCTCTGCAAACGGACCCGTCTTCATCTGCAGGACGGAGAGAGTGACGAAGACGAGGTTAAAGAGAGACCGGTGACACATCGATATCTTTTATGTCTACTGCAACACAATGTTTGACCCATTTTAACAGAATTTTACACCTTTTTAAAGTTATGAAACGGACAGCAGCCAATCTGTTTTGAGAGCATCAGGCGCCCCCTATAGGCGGTGAAGGTGGCTTCCCTTCAGCGATGGAGAATCAGGAATAATGAATTTGAAATACAACCCATAATACTATTATTTGTTAGAGCGTTGAGGGATGGATGAGTTAGGAGGTTTCTTCACACTTTCTTACACTGTGAAAATGGGTCACCAATGAAATCTGTTGTAAATAACTTCATTCAAGCAGACTGAAGCTGCATTTTTCAGCCAATGAAGAAATGAGAAACTTGTTCTAAAATGAGATTTGGTTTTCGGAGGTTTTGTAGCTGGCTGAGCAGGACAATGTGATGAATGCTGCATGATGACAATAAAAGAAGTGAACACAGTTTTACAGGATTTATACTTCTGCTGTTGGATAGTTTCAGATTCCCCACAACCGTCTGTGGTTGTTCACACCGGACATTAAAACACACGCGGACAGTTCTCTTCTCAGCTTCAGGCATTAACATCCGTCCTGGTTGATCGGATCACCTTTAATGACTGGATTCCACGAGCTGGTTCAACCTTCATCAGCCATGAAATCCCAACAAGATATTCCAAAAACCTCCAGTTCTGTCAGGAATGGCAGATTTTAGTTTTCTCAGGGCGGCTTCACACCTTAAAGTTTGGACTAAGATCCAAAATAAGGTTCCTGTTTTTGTGTGATTGCGTACATCTGTTTTTGTGTACATCTGATCCAGTTAGTTTTGCTTTCACGTGATTTCGTGGGAGCGTAAGAGAACTTCGCATGACGTCCTCCATCCTGTTGTAATCACCTCAGCCAGCGATGACGTTCTCGATATTTTTTTGTAGACTCAATTCGCCGGTAGCCTTTTCCATTTGAATGCAGGTAATTTAATTAACCGATTTATTTTGTTCCAATTACAAAATATTCATGCTTACTGGCAGCTCTTATTTTCTTCTCAGAAAATACAACATACATTTTGGCAATTCATGTGCTTTTGATTTCATCGTTGGACCAAATTACGATTAAATATTTTGTCTCCACGTGTGCTACCACAGATAAATTGGACTTGCACTGGTTTCAGTAGTTGTTGCAAAGCTTTGAGGTGTTTGGGCTCATCACCTGCTGAGGATGAATCCTTCTGCACTACGTCTGAAGAACCGAGAGCTTCTTCAAGGTCACGGTGGAACTGAGTCGATGCAAGTGTCCAACTTCAGAGCAGCAAAACAGTCGAAGACTTGAAAACTGCCACCGCCATGTTTCAGCGAGTTCTGTCAACGTCTCTCCTCTTTGTCTCCTTCCAGACATCCGTCAGTTACTGACACTGCTCTCCAACTTGGTAGGTTAGGTTAGGTTAGGTTAGGTTAGGTTAGGTTAGGTTAGGTTAGGTTAGGTTACGTTACGTTACGTTAGGTTAGGTTAGGTAGTTACTTTATTAATCCCCGAGGGGAAATGTTTTCGCTACAGCAGCATACAGAAGCAATAAGATAATAATAGAATAATAGAAAAGCAATAAAATAGTAGTAAAAAATATAAAATATAAAATGCACAGTATATACAGTACAGTATATATTATATACAAACAACCAAGAAACACAGTCAACAGTGTTATTGTTATGTGATGGATTTTGCCAGAGGTGAGTTATTGTACAGACTAATTGCGGTCGGCAGGAATGATCTCCTGTATCAGGAATGATCTCCTGTATCTGGAATGATCTCCTGTATCAGGAATGATCTCCAGTATCAGGAATGATCTCCTGTATCTGGAATGATCTCCTGTATCAGGAATGATCTCCTGTATCTGAAATGATCTCCTGTATCTGGAATGATCTCCTGTATCAGGAATGATCTCCTGTATCAGGAATGATCTCCTGTATCTGGAATGATCTCATGTATCTGGAATGATCTCCTGTATCAGGAATGATCTCCTGCATCTGGAATGATCTCCTGTATCAGGAATGATCTCCTGTATCAGGAATGATCTCCTGTATCTGGAATGATCTCCTGTATCAGGAATGATCTCCTGTATCTGGAATGATCTCCTGTATCTGTCCTTGTGACAGCAAAGCTGGAGGAATCTTTTAGAGAAAGTGCTCCTCTGTCCCTGCAGCAGGTGGAGAGGGTGGTCAGGATTATCCAATATGGATAATAGTTTGTTCAGCGTCCTCCTCTCCACCACCTTTTCCAGACTATCCAGTTTGTAGCCGATGATGGAGCCGGCCTTCTTCACCAGTTTGTTAAGTCTGTTGGTGTCACCGGCTCCAATGCTGCTCCCCCAGCAGACTACTAGAAGTACAGTTCACTGGCCACAACAGATGGTAGAACATCTCCAACATCTCGCTGCACACATTGAAGGATCGAAGTTTCCTCAAGAAAAAGAGTCGACTCATCCCCTTCTTGTAGACAGCATTGATGTTGGTCTTCCAGTTCAGTCTGTTGTCATGGAGACACCAGGTACTTGTACTCCTCTGGTTCGTCTTAGTTTGGCCATGTTTCCCTCCTGAGAAGTAGCTTGGAGACGATACTCGACCTCTGAGTCACTTCTGTGTTCTTTATTCAGCAAATTCTATCAGTGATGAAGTTGCTTTGCCATCTTTCAGTGAACAAAGCTTTGTGTGCTGATCTTCTGATGGAGTCCTCACTTTTGGTCTGATCCAGTTTCCTAAGTGCTTAAGAGCTTCACACACTGCCCCCTTACAAACTTGCAGTCTGGCCACGATATGACGAGAAATCCCCTCTTTTCTTAGAATAAGAAGTCACATCTGTGCTCACCAGCACCCGACAGCGCCCTCACTGGTGACGCGTGGAAATGCAACTGTTAACTGTTACTGGGCCTCTATGCACAGACATAACTGGGTTATGCAGCTTTTATGCAGCAATTTCATCAACAGAGCTAAAAGAACAAAAGGCTAATAGCTGGTAATCCCCTGAATAATAAAAACGGAGTGTGTTTTCGTACACAGACAACAAAAGTGACAAAACCAAATGTATAAATTTATAGACATATGAATAAAAAGTGACGACTGTAAATGGTTTTCCCACCATTTTCTCCCAAGAGGCCAAGGAACTCAAACCCAGACCCCGGGGCATCAATCTAACAACCTCCTCCTTTTTTCCATCCCCCCATCGAAAGCCCCCCACCTCCCCCACACACTCCCCCCTTTCACTGCTCCAGACACTTTCCAGGGCCTCGCATGAGAACACATGGGGGAAGGGCACAGAGAAGGGAGGGAGGGGGGGAGGGGAGGGGAAGGGAGGGGGTGGAGACAGCTCGTATTCCCTGGAGGAAGGAGTGATTCACAGCAGCATGTGGGGAAGGAAGTGACTCATGTTTAGGACACACACACACACACACACACACACACACACACACACACACACACACACACACACACACACACACACACACACACACACACACACACACACACACAAAGCCTAGTGTCTAAATAATGTTTTTTTTAAAGACCATGAGTTTGAAGTAGCCACATGTGTGAATAGGAGGGAAATACTTGGGTGTATTATGGAGTTCAGTGTTTGTTCACAGCAACAGAAACTAAAGAGGACGATAAAGACTGAATATGTGGAGAGAAATTAGCCTCAACTGTGTATTCATGTGATCTACAAATGAAAATAAGATTCACCAGTTTGAACAATTTTGGCTGATCACAAATTAAATTTGAACACATAAAATAAAATTACACCTGAATGAATATTATTATTTTATATACAGAGTTTTAACTTCAACTTCACAGTTCGAATGATTTTTAGCCTTTGAAAAGCTCCCCGTGTACAAATGTGTGACATTATTCGGTAATTATTTGGACTAATGTGTTTGCACAGATCGCCTGATGTGCACAGATCACGTTTGGCGTTTTCAGACTCTTATGGAGTCTCACTGATCCACAAAACACATGCTGTGTTCAAGTGCTGGTGGGAAACTGGGACATCAGGACTTTTGGTTGGTGAATTCAAATAATGTCAAAGTGGGAACAACAGTTTTTCCTTAATAGACATAATAGCTCCTCCCCTTTTGATTAAAACACACCTACTGACTATAGTTTCTGTGTAGTAGCTTATAAGGGTAAATATGTGGTTAAATGACGGTAGATAGGTGGTGAGCAGTTGTACTTCCTGCCCCCCCCCCCACCCCTGGCCCCCGCCCTCCCTCGGTGGGGACGGTGAGGTTCAGGTGGTCTCCGCTGGACTGCCATCACCTTATGCTCATTAATATTCATTCAGGTTGTGGCGTGTGTGCATTTGTAAATATGATTTAAATGTTGGAAGCAAGCAATTGTGGGAACCCAAATTACACACGTCGTACTCGTTTGTGATTCTTATTTTTCATTTGTACATCACGTGTCATTTGTGACCATCGTCTCCACCAACAGTTCTTCTCTTGTATCTCTATGCTGTCCTTTTCTCTCTCTGCTCTCCTCTCACCCCAACTGGTCGAAGCAGATGCTCCGCCCACCTCTGATCCTGGTTCTGTTAACAGATGCTCCGCCCACCTCTGATTCTGGTTCTGTTAACAGATGCTCCGCCCACCTCTGAGCCCACCTCTGATTCTGGTTCTGTTAACAGATGCTCCGCCCACCTCTGATCCAGGTTCTGTTAACAGATGCTCCGCCCACCTCTGAGCCTGGTTCTGTTAACAGATGCTCCGCCCACCTCTGAGCCTGGTTCTGTTAACAGATGCTCCGCCCACCTCTGATCCTGGTTCTGTTAACAGATGCTCCGCCCACCTCTGATCCTGGTTCTGTTAACAGATGCTCCGCCCACCTCTGATTCTGGTTCTGTTAACAGATGCTCCGCCCACCTCTGAGCCCACCTCTGATTCTGGTTCTGTTAACAGATGCTCCGCCCACCTCTGATCCAGGTTCTGTTAACAGATGCTCCGCCCACCTCTGAGCCTGGTTCTGTTAACAGATGCTCCGCCCACCTCTGATCCTGGTTCTGTTAACAGATGCTCTGCCCACCTCTGAGCCTGGTTCTGTTAACAGATGCTTTCTCCCTTAAAGAGGAGGTTTTCCCTCCTAGCTTATGTGGGAATTGTTGAATTGTTGGTTTCTCTGTATAATATTGTAAAGTTCTGCTGTAAAGACTTTAATGTGTTAAGTGCCATGAAATAACCTGTGTTGTGATTTGGCACTAACTGAAGTTAGTATTGCCCGTGGCCATGCAGCAATTTTATAAATCAAATTGAATTGAATTGAGTAAATCCTCTCTCCACATGAATGACACCAGAAACAGATCCACAACAGGAACGAACCTCTCAGAGTCTATACTTGTGTGTATTATGTACCGCTTATCAAATTGTGCATTTGAAGTCAGATTGATTTTACCAGCTGGTGAAGTAGGCTGTCAGCATCAGTATTGTTGCTATGGTTACCTGCAGTTGAATAAAACCTTGTACTCTTTGATTGACATGCAGCTAATTGTTAGTATTGTCTGTGGCCATGCAGCACATTTATATGTATTGGACAAAAATAATTATAAACTTAATTGAGGCTAATGGAAAGTATTTTGTTAAATGAAATTTCCCTTTATCGTACAGACAGAATAACTGGTTTACTTGTCTTATTTAAAGTTTCTGACCCACATAAACTTGTGACTGCAGAAGTCAGTGCATTGATATGTTCGCTGTTTTAAAGTCGGTGTGAAGGCTCATGTAACACCATCGTTAAAAATGGGGACATTTAGCAGCTGTTTGTTTTCCAAAAGATCCTCCACGACTGGTGCAGTTTCTCATTGAGTTTAACTCAGCCATGAATTCATGCCACTGAGATGCAGGAAGCCATCTTGGAGGTCGTAAATTAAATAGACTTTTGCAATAGGATGTATTGAAACGTCACTAAATGACTTTGATATTGAAGAAAAACTAAAAACATGATGATTCCAAGGCAAGTTCTGCAGTTATAAGCAGTAAATTATATGATTTCTAAGCAGATTTATGGATGTTTATCTTTAATGGACATCAGAGATCATCTCCTGAGAAAGTCACACTGAATGTAAACCCAGTAGTGACGGGGCACGAATTTCAAATATTCGAATAGTCGCTTTAATCTGCAAAATCGATTAGTATATGTGACTGTTGTTCTTATTTCCCCTGTTTTTACTGGTACCTGGTTGTAATGTGTTACTCCCGTCAGAAGGTGGCGGTAATGCGCCTAAAAGCTGCCTGCTAGCCGCCATTAAATAACATGAGGAGAAGAAGACGCTGCTTTCAGGGGTTCGGAGCTTCGCAGGTAAAACTCTCCTGGTATTAGATGTCCCGGTGCGAACACCAGGAAACATGAACAGACAACTACAGTCAGAAAGTTTTGTGTGGAACTCCTTCAAACGTGATGAAACATCGAATAGTTCAGAGCGAATTTTGAACCGTAGTTTTGCTTGAAATGCCCGTCACTAAAACTTCGGTGTATCATGTCTGTGTTCAGATTTGACTGAGTTATGACTCTTCACATAGGTTCTCTGGAAAACTGAAGACAGTCTCCTTTCACTTATCACAGGGGTCACAGGGGTCACAGGGGTCACGGAGCCGTGAGTCGTGGAGACGGTCTGAAAGGGAGCTTTAAAGCTGGCAAAGGTGGAAACTGCCGCCGCTGGCGGCGCGTAACGGCCAGTGATGCATCGTGAGCGGCTTCTGGGAGACAGAGATGAGACGCAGAGACGCTCAATAACAGTAATGACATCGAGCTGGGAAAAATGGAGTCACACTTTTGATTTCCTCGATTTTTTTTTTTTTTACACCTGTCTGACGTACATGTTATTCAAGCCTCTAAAAAACTAAAACAAAGTCAACCTTCCAATCGGGGCGACCTGCTCCACCAGCGACCTCATCTTTCAGACCATAAGACTCTGAATCTTCATGTCCTCATCGTGATGGCCTACCTTGGTGACTGAAACACCTTCCTTGTCTTCAGATGTGCTTCCTCGGCCCAGACGGCAACCTCCAGCGCCAAAGCCTTCGCAAAAACCTCCTCTAAATGTTCTGTAATCTGGTGGTTTATAAACAAGAGAGAAGCCTCTGCAAGTGTTGATTGTCTTGAAAAGCAGGCCAAACTACAATGACTCATTTGCATGCACCTGTCGCTGTCACCTCGTTCAGTATCTTTGTTCACATCTGTCCACCCACACATCTCCCCGGAGAATCTCCCCCACCTCCCCCACAGCTTTCACAACCTAACTGTGTCACATCAACGTTTACCTGCCCAATTAAAGAAGGAGTCCAACTGGGTGAAAAACCGTAAGTATAATATAAATCTAAAAACACTGAGGAAGCATACCAGACAGATATACTTTGAACAAATGACACAAATCCAACTGAAACTTTAAGTGAACCAACGTCCATGTAACTGAAAACTGTTTGAATATCAATGGCACAAAAAAAGACTTGAAGGGACGTTATGATGGTCATTTCAGCATCAGACTGTACTTTACATTGGGCCGTGTAGATCAGGGGTCCCCAACCGGCCGGCAGCTCGCAAGCTTTTGTTGAAGTGTTGAGCATCAATTTGTTATTATTCACATGAAAGAAAGTTATTCAGCTGGTTTGGTGGAGCTCAGTTATGTGAGTAAGTGTTACAGTGTCTGAGGGCTCTTAGACATTTTCATTTTGTCAAAGTAGCTCTCAATGAAAAAGGTTGGAGACCCCTGGTGGAGACCAGAAGAACAGCAGCAACAGAGCAGACAGGCAGACGGTTTACAGACATACAGTCCATGAATGTCTCTACACGCCTTCCTCATACCTTCAGCCATATAACCGGCTCTCAGGTGACGTGCTGATGACTCTGACTGCTGATTAACTTTTTATAAACTAAACTAAATAAAGTGATTATCGGGGTCAGATCTCAAATTTTGTTTTATAGCTGCAAGATTTATATCAAAACATCAAAATGCATCGAGACGATTTTTCAAGATGTCTATTTCCACTTTTTAGAACTCATAGCAGGAATTTTCTTGTTCCATTCAATTTCATTGAGTTTTTCAGCACTACACTGAAAATTAATTCCAATGTGATGTATACTTAAACATTAGTCAAGTTTATTATATGTAAACTAAAAACCCGTCTGTTATGTTTTCTATGAGAACTTACTATTTCATTTTAGTTGCCAATTCATTTTGATGGTGATCGACTAACCAACGGGCTCCAAACCACCGTGATATCAAAAATACTAAATCAATTAAACAAGAAAAAAAACAAAGAAAAAGCCAAAGAAGAGAGAAAAGTAACAAATATAGAAAGCTGAGAGGAACAGCGGACGCAGCAGCAGCATCCTTGTCTTGACCATGAGGAGGAAGGAGAGGTCAAACAAGAGGAGGAGCAAGAGGAGGAGGAGGAGGAAGAGGAAGAGGAAGGAGGGGTCACACCAGAGGAGGAGGAGAAAAAAAAGAGGGAAGGAGGTGGTGCATGTGTGTTTGGAAGGAGGAAAAGGATGTAGCTGCTCCACCGACGCCCTCCTCTACTTTCCTCCCCTCCTTTTCCTCCGAAAACCCCCAAAACAAAGCGCACAATTCCTGCTCTGGCACACTACCAACACAATCCATCTGCCCCCCCCCCCCTCCCCACACACACACACACACTCCCTCTCCCTCCTACCCCCACCTTCCTTTTCCTGGACAAAAGCACATTCAGCTGAGCTCCACCAATTTATTTCCAACTGCTAAATTTGTACAGAATCACACCAGTGTTATATATACACTGATCACATTTAATATGTAACTAGAGTCAATTCTAAAGTTAACATTGACTGAATAAGGTCAGAAAAAAATAATAATTTAAAATATATTTTAATAAAGTGGCAGAATTCAGTCACACGGCGGGTTCGAGGGCAGTTGTGCATATTTGGACAGCCCCTAATATTGATGTAGAATTAATAGATTGTTCACGATGACTCAGCATACAACTAGATTGTGTGACTCCACCAACCAGTCAACTTTACATCCACGTCTGTCCACTCTAGGAGTGAAGACTTTGAAGAAATCCTTCCACGTATTCACATGCTCAGTTGATAGAGACGATTCTGATACAACACAATGTTGCAGCCATGACAGTCAACGATGCCTCGAATTTGGCTGTTTCCCAAAACATGGACGCTTCACACATCATCTTTAACCGAACAGCACAGAAGATCGTGCAAAGATTTGTACCACTGTTTAGAAAAGAAATGAGCATTTCACAACACTGCTGTGAGTTTAAAGAGTTGGTAGATCCAAATTACAAATACAAACATACTGGATTTTCCCAGAAGTGTTCTGGTTATTCTGTCCAACCGTTGCATGTCATTATGATTATTTCCCCAGACACCCAGAGAACAATCAAGACCTTCGAGCCAGAATTATCAGTCAATAAGTCAGTTAACAGAAAATCATTTGGAAACAACTAATTTAATGAAAAGAAAATCTTAGTTTTTAACACTTTATTAAAAGCAAAAATTATCTTCGAGTTCTAAATGTTCGAACCAACTCTCGACCAACTCCCTGCATCAGTGTGTTCACATTGTCAGTACAGAAATATCAGTACACTACAAGTACCAGGATGATGACCTCACAACGGTCCAAAAAAAGAACTGTGAAACTGTGGACACAAGGGGCGGGGCCACCGGCATAAAGGATTTTCAAATTAAAAGTGTGAGGAAGCTGCAGCTGTTCCTGAACACAAAGTGTTTCTTCTCCACTGCTGCTGCTGGACAGAAGAATCAGTGTTTATTGAGTGTTAAACTGAGGACACAAAAACACACTGATTTCTGGGTAAAATAATTAAAACTGCAGATATTTTGGAGGGTGATGTGGTCACATGATGAGGTCACTTCCTGTCCGTGAAGAACAGCAGTGAGATTTGAAACAACACAACTCTGTCTAAATTCAAGTACTACACAAGTAAGAGTCCTGACATGGAAGAGCAGTATTAGTTAGTGTACTAAAGGACGTCTCTCATCTGGAACACAGAAACTGTCACCGGCTTGTTGAAGGTGTTTATTCTCTAGTAAAATGAAAATCTGGAGATGTTGGTCAAACAAGACAACTGAGTGTCAGTGATTATGGTAATTGTCATTTTTCAACATAATTTATATATTTTTTTTAAATGCAATTATTAATATTGAAAGTAATTTTTGGTTGCAGCCTCACAGTACTTAACGATGCTACTACCGTACTTTATCTGGGGTTTATGTTTTCAGTGCTTGAAACATCAAATTTTTTTTTACATAAAGTGTATAACAAATGAGCTCAAAAGGAAGTAAAACTAAAGGTCTCACACAGTTAATATTCTAATATTCAAGTAAATTTTGCAATCAATTTATTATAGACCCAAATGATAAGGCCTCAACCTTTGTGGCCTCAAGGGGGCGGGGCCATCAGGTGTGTGCAGTGAATATGCAGTTATATGCAGGTATGTTGCACAGTGACCCAGAGTCAGTGAGAGATGAAGGTTTCAGGGGGTTTGAGCAAACAGCAGCAGGTGGAGAAGAAAACTGTTATGATTAACAAAGTGAGTTTCATCTTCTCACCTCGTTTATGAACTTGATGCACTCCAGGAACATGTAGTTGGGGTGGTGCTCGTTCACCACCCGCTCATCGATGAAGTGCCGAGGTTCCAGTGTTGGGTGATCTGAGGGGAGACCAGGCTGTAAGTGCACATGTTCACCACCAGGGGTCACCGTTCACCAGATCATTCACTGAGTGTAATGTCCCTTCCCAGCACAGAGGGACATGTCCACTCATCAGCACCATGAGGTCATCCTGTCAAACACACATCGACAGCATCGACCATAAATGAGACAGCTACAACTGTCCTTTAGTATTTACTCGTCTTCACAAATAAAACTATTAGTTTCCTTCACCTTTTCACAATAGCTGAGAGGAAACAGTAAGTATGAGCCTTAAAATGCACTCAAACGTTGATCTGCTTTATTCAATAGAAGATTCAGTATTACTTTTTATTCTAATTGCTGATATCTACACTCACTGCAGAGCATTAATTAATTCCATATGAACCACTTGTGTAGCCTTAGATCTTATGACATCTAAAGGTACTCTTTAAACTATATTTATGCAAGATCAGCTGGTAACCATGGTAACATCACATGTGGGTCGGTTTTCCCTGATCAAGCAGAAAGCGAGGTGAACCAGAGGTGTTGTAAGCTCGTGTCTTATTCTGTCTTTTTGTAATATTATGGAACAAAATGCTTTTCTCCATGTCTGTTCATTAATATTGTTCCATCATGGCAGCGCATGAGGACGAGGTTCAGTCGGGGGACTATTAATCATCATAATGAGTAATTACATGGTGAACTCCACAGAAGAAATACATCGGGTTCAGTAAAGCGCACCGTCATCTACTGTCAGTCATTTCTGTTTCATGCGAGTCCTTCACGATGTGTGAATGATGCAGGATGACATCACCAAGACTGTCCAATCAATGGATTACCCATCATTCCGTATGAATTGCTGATATTCATGTAATTATGCCCTTTAAAACTGGTAAGAGTCTCACAGCTGGCCGGGTATGGATGCCTGTTTGTCGTCTGACAGTGTTTGTTGGGGACTGACATCCCCTTGTGTACAGAACCTGTCACTACATCCCTCATGTAAATAAACACTCTCCAACTCTTCCTCAACAGCCAAACATGGACGGGATTCAAGCTGGGCGGGATTTGGACTCTTTCAGGTATATCAATATATTTTCAAGCAAAATATAGGAAAACACAAAATTGTTTTATCGATATAGTCTGATGTTGCATTACATAACTCATTTTTTCCGTAAAAGCCCCGACAGTGTTTGCAGCTCTCTTCTCTCACACTGTCAACCCGGAGCTGGTACATTATCATTATCACTACTGGAGGCAGAGGATTAACTGGACATGAGAGGGAGGAGGCCTCATCAGCTGCTCAGCTAAAGTAACCGGCAGACCTGAATGGCTTGTAAACACACAGTGGGACGAGTGAGAGTCACTGAAGAAGGAGACGGCCGTGAGTCTTTGAGCACAACGAGTGTGAAAATTAGCTGCTGTAAAAAACAACAACGACATCAATTGGGTTGAGAGGAAGCTGCAAAACTACTACCAGTAACTCAAAAACACTGGCAACAGGAATCATCAGTTTGTTATGGAAAACAAATGAAGGAGCACACTCATAAACATCGCTACGTTTAATAAAAATAGGCCTATTTATTTTATCTGATATTTCATTTAGATGTTTTGCATATTTTTAAACAGGGAAGGAAACGCTGTGTGCATTTTATTTGACTTACAAATGAACATTTAGTCCAACATGTAGAAAATAAAGACATAATTATCATGTATTGCCATTCAGCCTAAAAATACAGAGTCATGATTTTTTTGGTGCAGATCACCCAAACTAGAAAAAAAGCCTCGTTTTAATTTTGTGACATTAACTGTAGTGAACAAGAGCTGACAACTTTGCTGTTAACAGTTACCATCAAAGTCCAAAACTCAACACTTGCTGGCTTTTAGGAATTGTTCATTTCTGGTACATGATGAGAGTGAAACTACTGTCATGACATTAATAGTTCATACAGCCGGGATACCAGCAGAAATGGTCCCAATCAGGAAATAGTTTGGTATATAACCTGTCTCAAAATCAATTCTAGATTTACTGGGGACATAGTGGCACACAAAATGTACAGTTTGGTACGTATCTTAATTTTAGCATGTTTTTTAATACAGCAGAAGAAGAAAACATAAAATAAAAAAAATGCATTTATTTTGAAAAATGTAAAGTTTCAAAAGTTGGATGCACTGGATGTACTTCCTACTGTTAAGGCACTCAAATGTTGCATATTGTCAATAAGAAAGGACTTTGAGCTGTGAATAAAATAAACACACTTATAATGATGTTTAGAACGGCACTAAATAACGCTGCCTCTCCATTCAAATTGCTCGCCTGTCGCATGAGCCAATAAAAGTTGTCTAGCTTTCTGGTTTTCTTATGTGTTGTGTGAAAATCACAATGGGTCCCAGCCTGAATATCCCCATGAGCTTCCCACCACATACAGACAAAGTTGTTGTTTTTTAAACCGCTGTCGAGGCTCTTACCGACAAACTGGGAGCTGCCCCAGATGAAGGGCAGAAACTGGAAGTCATCCAGTCCCCAAACACCTTGGCTTCCAGCGGGCTCCATCCTGTAGGTCCTCTGCAGCTTCCTCATCAATGACAGATACCTGGAAAAAAAAAAGGAGGTCAAGTGATTTGTCATTTTAATTTTTAGTTTTGTGATACTTGCAGTAGAACTGCTAAAAAAAACTTCCCTGCTCTCATTTTTTTTTTTTTTTGAGGAAAATGCCATAAAACAGTCCTGCTCATTATTTTCCAACCTTGTCTGCAATGAGCTAACATTGCCGCTAATATCAATATATTAAATAATTGAGCTCCAAAAGATAGGGCTAATTTCTGTTGGAGGCCAGCATTTGAAATCATTTTGCTGGGACAGCTTTGTGCGGTTTACAGCTCAGATATACAGTAACGTGCTGCTGGTTAAAAACACTAATAAAGTGCAAGGTTATCGTAAGTCAGAATAAACACAGCTATTATAATTATATTCAAATATTTCATTAGAGCCAGTGTTTTAGATAAAGAAACCAACCCAGCCCACCGAACTAGCTGCATACTCACATGTTGAACACCTGAAAGACAATGGCCAGCTGATCGTCCACCTTGAGAGCTCCGACCTTACAGAGACAGCAGAGGAATGCTGCAAACGCTGCTTCATGACCTGCAGGACAAACACACACTGAGGAGATGCCTGCAGTCTGCCTGCACTGCAGTGTCTGCAGTCTGCCTGCAGTCTGTCTGCAGTCTGTCTGCAGTGTCTGCAGTGTCTGCAGTCTGCCTGCAGTCTGTCTGCAGTGTCTGCAGTCTGCCTGCAGTCTGTCTGCAGTGTCTGCAGTCTGCCTGCAGTCTGTCTGCAGTCTGTCTGCAGTGTCTGCAGTGTCTGCAGTGTCTGCAGTCTGCCTGCAGTCTGTCTGCAGTCTGCCTGCAGTCTGTCTGCAGTCTGTCTGCAGTCTGTCTGCAGTGTCTACAGTCTGCCTGCAGTCTGTCTGCAGTCTGTCTGCAGTGTCTGCAGTGTCTGCAGTGTCTGCAGTCTGCCTGCAGTCTGTCTGCAGTCTGTCTGCAGTCTGTCTGCAGTCTGTCTGCAGTCTGTCTGCAGTGTCTGCAGTCTGCCTGCAGTCTGCCTGCAGTCTGTCTGCAGTCTGCCTGCAGTCTGTCTATAATCACATTTTACTGTATCAGACTGCAATAAAAGAAAGAAGGACTCAGTAGTGTTACCTGTTCCATAGTCGATCCTGGTGGGGTTCCCCACAGACTCCTTCAGATACACTGCTATCTCTGCAGCTGCTGCACATCTGTCAGCAGGAAGCATTGTGGACACCAAGGCCTCTGCTTCCTACACACACACACACACACACACACACACACACACACACACACACACACACACACACACACACACACACACACACACACACACACACACACACACACACACACACACACACACACACACACACACACACACGCTGGCATCACAAAGAGCATATGCATGGCTGCACGTGAGCGCATGTGTCCACTGACCTGGTCCAGCTTGGTGTACCAGGTTCTGTAGGCTTTATTGCCAAAACGTGACGGCTGGTCAACAGGAGGGGTCTCGTTTATCCATCGGTCCAGAGTCCCCAGAACTTCTAGTAGCTTCTCCACCGTCTGTCACAGAACAACAGAACAACACAACACTGACTGCAGCAACACTTCTGTTCTGTGGCCTCGACTCACTGTCTGCAAACATTTGGGCAGTTTACACATTTTGTTGAAGGAAAAAGAAGAACGTAATAAACAGACAGTAAATTAGTGGGCATTTTGTCCTAGTTATGATTTTATTGGATTGATTTTCTATTTTTCTTTATTTCCTGAATACTTTGGTCTCAAATGATTTTACAATACAAGCTCGAAGTGCAGTAAGAGAGGACAAACCAGAGTTCACGGTGCAGCTGTGACGGTTTCAGCTGCTAAACTCCTTAACAACCGCTGGCTGTATTCACTGTGATCACGTAGACTGGAGGATTAGTTATTGCATTTCTAGAACTGACATGTTGTGTCACTACTGAACTTTACTACCATCTACTGTAGATGTACATCATTATGAGAAGAAATATCTAATGTCTATCATTTGTTGGATGAGGCCTGATGTGGATCCCAGGTTGAGACGGCCCAAGCTTCACCGTTCACCAAGTTTCATAAAAATCAGACCAGGACCTTTTCTGTGATCCTGTTGAAAGACAAACTAAAAAAAACACCTGAAAAACACGACCTCCTTGGTTGAAGGTGAAAGTTTGATTGACTGACTGAGATCAAGGAGCTCCACTGCTCTGAGAAATCCTGAATGTTTTAACGTACACACAAATAAGGGACTGTTTGTCACGATGAGGTGAAACTGATCATGTCAAGCTGTGAAACTGTTTCCCGTCAAAGAAAAAAAGAATCCTCATATATGCTGTATGAGGCCATAAACACAAAGACAACGTACCTCAGAGACTTTATATTCACATGTGAGCTTCTTCCCCTTCACACCTTCATTCAGCGTCAGAATGAATCCGATGTAGTCTGCGTACGCCTGCAGGAAGGAGAGCGTTACCACGGAAACTGGAACGTTTGCAGAACAACTGCCACAAAACATAAACTTCATATGAATTACAACAAGACACGTGTATGGAAGAAATCCTGCAGATCAACCACACGATGCTCCACAGTCAAGACTAAACAATAACTTCAAGAAGTCCAATCATCATTTTCAAAGATTTTAATCAATCTGGATAATAGAATTATCTTAACAAAGATTATAAAAAAAAGAATCTATAAAGTTACACAAGCCTACACGCTCTTTAATTAAAATCACTTGTACTTTTTGAGAAACAAGTGGTTTTTCCAGGTTGATTTGACGGATGTCTCAGAATCACACGACATGATATTTATAACCAGCTTCTGTGTAGTCTCACAGTTTTTCTTTACAACATGCAAAAAAGAAGCACATACAGCCACAGACAGGAACCTACCCGAGACCGCTTCCACTTGCCCATGTCGGGCACCATGCTGATCTCTTTCTTGGGCACCATGAAGGTGACGCCGGCTGCGGCTTCAGCTGTTTCATCTTCAGGAGTGGAACCTGAGAAAAAGTCAGACCGTTTTCTTCATCTTACTATTACTGTCAATGAATCTAAATAAAATATTCAAAGACTATTTGAGTTTACATAAGAAATGCAGATATCTAGTTATTTTTGGTGAATTCAGCGTTCACGGTATCTGTTGTTATCTCATGCCCTAATAATTCCAACCAGACAGCCTGTCACTGAGGTTTTTCAAAGATGTGGTTCGCTACCAAGCGGTAACCCACGGCGACGTCACCCACTGGTTCGTAAACGGAGTCTGGTATTTCTTTTATTTCTTTTCTTTGGCGTCTGAAGCGACCATATTTGGGTGATTCATTGAGGATCTGCAGGATCTGACTGGGAACCCGAGCACATGAGGCCGGCCCACCTCCTTCAGCCACCTCCTCCAGCCATCTCCTCCAGCCACCTCACTACACTCACCTCCTCCACCCACCTCCTCCACCCACCTCACTACACCCCACACGCCAATCAAACCAGGATGCCTCAAGAGGCACCATTAGACCCAGTTTCGATCAGGCTCCTGGGAATCACACTCATGGCTACAGAGCATCTCTTAATAAATCTCCCTCTCTGTCTGTCTCTCTCTCTCTCTCTGTCTGTCTCTCTCTCTCTCTGTCTGTCTGTCTCTCTCTACCTGATAGTAACCTGAGTTACCTGATAGTAACCTGAGTTACCTGATAGTAACCTGATAGTAACCTGAGTTACCTGATAGTATCCTGATAGTTACCTGATAATAACCTGATAGTTACCTGCTAGTAACCTGCTAGTAATCTGATAGTAACCTGATAGTTACCTGATAGTAACCTGATAGTAACCTGATAGTTACCTGATAGTAATCTGATAGTAACCTGATAGTTACCTGATAATAACCTGATAGTTACCTGATAGTTACCTGATAGTAATCTGATAGTTACCTGATAGTAACCTGATAGTTACCTGATAGTTACCTGATAGTTACCTGATAGTAACCTGATAGTTACCTGATAGTAACATGATAGTGACCTGATAGTTACCTGATAGTAACATGATAGTAACCTGATAGTTACCTGGTAGTAATCTGATAGTAACCTGATAGTTACCTGATAGTAATCTGATAGTAACATGATAGTTACCTGATAGTAACATGATAGTGACCTGATAGTTACCTGATAGTAACCTGATAGTAACCTGATAGTAACCTGATAGTTACCTGATAGTAACCTGATAGTAGCATGATAGTTACCTGATAGTAACATGATAGTGACCTGATAGTAACATGATAGTTACCTGATAGTAACCTGATAGTAGCATGATAGTTACCTGATAGTAACATGATAGTTACCTGATAGTAACATGATAGTTACCTGATAGTTACCTGATAGTAACCTGATAGTAACATGATAGTTACCTGATAGTTACCTGATAATAACCTGATAGTTACCTGATAGTAACCTGATAGTAACCTGATAGTTACCTGATAATAACCTGATAGTTACCTGATAATAACCTGATAGTTACCTGATAGTAACCTGATAGTAACCTGATAGTTACCTGATAGTAACCTGATAGTTACCTGATAATAACCTGATAGTTACCTGATAGTAACCTGATAGTTACCTGATAGTTACCTGATAGTAACCTGATAGTTACCTGATAGTTACCTGTGCTGTTTCAATTTGAACGATTCTTGTATAAAACGTGTCTCCTGTATCTCAATCAAACCCCTTCAAGCACAAACATTGAGTTTCTGGAGCAGCCCTATAAACTATAAACTATAAAAGCAGGAGGTTTCCATGAATCAACGACGTGATTAAACATCAAGTCTGTGTGGAGGATGTCAGTCTCAGATTAAATCATTTAACTCAGACGACTAAACCCCGTTAATGCTGATCATATTGATGAATGATTCCGAGGCCGGACTACAGAACTTCACCGTCCGTCCATCTGGACAACAACAAAGCGGAGTCTCATGATGAAGACGACCTGAACCAGATTTAGGGTCCAACTTCCAGCAGGAAAACAACAGAAAGACCAACTTGCTCCGGATGTTGGAGCCTTTCTGAGCACAGCGGTCAGAAAGCTTCTGGGTTCATGGACCGGGCGCGGAGTTCGGTCCCTCCGGTAGAGACCGGGCACCTCCTAACGGTACACGGCCGCTGAACACGTGCAAGCAAATGCGACGCAAAACTTGCAGACGCTGAACAGAAGCATCCATCTGGGCTTTACCTGACTGCTGTTCTGTTTCCGCCATGGCGAGGCTGACTGTCTTCTTCGTGGGTTAGCCAGCAGAATAAAGGCAGTCAACAGTCGTTACTGCCCCCAACCGGTCGGACACGGAAATTACATCCCGGGTTCTGCTCTTTAAAAATGAACCTGTTTTCACTTTCTACCAATTTCTATAGATAGATAGATAGATAGATAGATAGATAGATAGATAGATAGATAGATAGATAGATAGATAGATAGATAGATAGATAGATAGATAGATAGATAGATAGATAGATAGATAGATAGATAGATAGATAGATAGATAGATAGATAATCTATAGATAGATAGATAGATAGATAGATAGATAGATAGATAGATAGATAGATAGATAGATAGATAGATAGATAGATAGATAGATAGATAGATAGATAGATAGATAGATAGATAGATAATCTATAGATAGATAGATAGATAGACAGATAGACAGATAGATAGATAGATAGATAGATAGATAGATAGATAGATAGATAGATAGATAGATAGATAGATAGATAATCTATAGATAGATATAAATGTCTAAAGTAAAAGTACACAACATGCAGAACGTCCTCATTCTTGCCCAGTTTAAATCATGTATACTGTATATGAATGATTAAACTATGGCTTCATTTGTAGCATTTATTTCCTGAATGTAATTGTTAACCATGAATGGAGTAAGTCTCCCCCTCCCCCTCTCTCCCCTCTCTCCACCCTCTCCCTCCCCCCTCTCTCCCCCTCTCCACCCTCCCTCCCCTCCCCCTCTCTCCTCTCCCCCTCTCTCCCCCTCTCTCCCCCTCTCTCCACCCTCCACCCCCCTTCTCTCCCCCTCTCTCCCCCTCTCTCCCCCCTCCCTCCACCCCCTCCCCCTCCGTGTACGGGAGCCGGACAGCCTGCGAACAGCTGATCAACTTCACCGAAGTCAAGGAGTGATCGACGTGTTGGGCTGTGAGTCCACACCGATCAAAGCCCGAGGTAGAAGCCCGTCCGGTCCCGGTCCCGGTGTGTGTGGCGGATGTTCGGTTCCAGAACCATGTGGGGTATTTGCAGCAGAACCGGGGTACGTAAACGCACCTTTAGCCGACCAACGTTATGTTTGTTTATATTGGCCGATAGACAATTTGTTTTGCCGACTAAATGTTGAACGATATTCGACTCGAGTTGTTCCTGATTTCAAAAAGCTTCTTTGAAGACGATTAATCGGTCAAAGTGATGACGTCACAGAACAGCTCCGCGGTGAAGGGGTGTTTGCTGGGTAGCTAGCAGCTAGGCTACCTACCCTGAAGCTAACCAGGTGAAAGGTGAGTCAGTGGTCAGCTGAGATCAAAGAGCTCCAACCGACCTGTCAACACGAACAGCTGTTGGTGATGGTCGTGGTGTTCTCCAGCCGGGACGCTTCACGGAATCGTTCACATTGTGCTCCACATAACGTGTTTTTCACAGGTTCTTCACAATAATTCAAACAATGATTGACAACCAGCTGATCGTGTTAAACCTCAGCTGTACTCGGACCCTGCAGGTCTGACTGTAGACTCGATGGACTTAGTTAGTCTGGATATTGTTGTTTTTAACGGTGCTATTTATGTTTTCTTAAAGTAAAAAACAACAACTTTATTTATAACAAACCAAAAAAACAGTACAAAACAAGACAGTCGAGTATCAGCTGCTTCGGGTCGACACCTGAAACAACACAACATATACAGCTCACAAATGGATGTCAACGTCAATCAAACCGAAGAAAACAACAACAACAACAACAGCTGAGGAGTAGAACAAGGGTTTTTATTAAATCATATTCAGACAAAAGGGCAACTAACTTTATGGCTTAACTTTTCTTTTACATTTGCTTTGGAGTGAGAGTTTATTTTTAAGTTTATTTCAACACTGGAGGAGTTATTTGTCTTTTTTTCCTCAACTAACACACAGCTGCCTTTTAACGTCTGTTCTCGTATGTCTTGGGAACAGTTGAGGATGGTGAAACCCTGTGGGTTCGGGCGACTCCGTCACCTGGTCAAGCCGGTATCGGCGACTCGGGTCTCGGGCAGGTACCTGACCCACCAGAAGGGCCTGCCCGGCCTGCCCGTCCCGCCTCTGCAGCAGACCTGCGAGCGCTACGTCGGCGCCCTGGAGCCCATCTTAGAGGTGGACGAGCTGAAGCACACCAAGCAACTGCTGGACGAGTTCCAGAGAGCCGGCGGGGTCGGAGAGAGGCTGCAGAGAGGTCTGGAGAAAAGAGCGAGCAGCACGGAGAACTGGGTGAGCTCACAAACCTTCTCCGCCCTGCAGACTCAGCACCTTTTTCTATTTACTTCAGTCTGCAGCGACGTCCTTGGATTTAAAAATCTTTTCTCACAATTTAAAACCAAACTGAAATGTGTCTTGTTTTGTTTTGATACATCATTATTTTCTTAATTTCTGTCCGTTTCCTCGCTGTACGTGACTGATTGTGTGTCTGTAGTTGTCAGCGTGGTGGGTGGAGGTCGCCTATCTGGACTACCGGCTGCCTGTGGTGGTCCATTCGAGTCCCGGGTTGGTTCTGCCCCGCATGAACTTCAGCGATAAGCAGGGACAAATGAGGTGACCATGCACAAGCTGTCATAACATACAGTTACTTAAAAACATATTTGAGCTGCCTTGGACAATTTTGTGTTGTCTTTTGTTTGTATTTATTTATTTTTGTATGATTGTGAGTCCCGTTCGATGCAGAGGTTTAGTAAAAAAACTTTACTATAAAGTTTCATGATATTTTGCGTGGCAATATTACTTCAATACACCGACGACAAGAGTCAGTATTTTGTTATAGACCTAAATAAACAGATTTGTCAGGTACATTCAGCATTAATGAAAGGTGCACATTTTCCATTAGAAGTGAATTACATGCAGTTCTCTGCAGAAGTTTGAATGCTTTCAAAAACAGTGCTGAGAATCATTTTTATTTATCATTGAACTTCATCTGAAGTTTGCGCAACAGAAAATAATCCAACCAATATTTGATTGTCACTTTGTGTTAATGCCCTTTAAAAAAAAAACACACACACACTCACTCTCACACATTACATGATAGATAATAATTTATATATCACACAACTGTACATGAATTATTTGGGCCAATAATTACTTCTGTTCATAATTGTTAATATAATATTGTAAGTTAAGCTTGTGTGTCTTATCTTTTTTTTAAAAAACTTTACCACCTTATTATCTTCAGTGTCCTGCAGCTCTGCTGTCTAATCAATACTGTTTTTTTAAAATAGTTTTCATAATGTATGAACATGATGTATTTCCATGACTTGACTGGCACAAAGAAACTTTCATTCACGTTAACATTTGAATGAATAATCTGGTTCTTTCTCTTTAGGTTTGCTTCCAAACTAA